>NW_027132159.1:0-34419 GCF_026122565.2 Emydura macquarii macquarii | reverse complement strand
GAAGTCTGTGAACAGACATCTCCTGTTCTGAGAAGTATCGGGGGTATGTGCCCCCCCATCTTCCTGGCCCCATAGGAACTTACTTCATACAGATTAGCATTTTAACATGTATTGTGTAGCCACCCATCTTCGGGTGATAGCCAGGGTACCTGAAACATTGTATAATCAAGTGGCTCTTTGGTCTTTCCTGTGAAAACATCTGGTGTACCCCATTGTACACATAATTGTCTTTCCTGAACTGTTAATCAAATTCCACTATACGATCAACATGTAAATGAACCTAAGCAACTCCTATATAAGTCTTTTGTATCTGGTAGCCGGGTGAAGTACATTTGCCCAGCATCCAGACATGCTGCTTCACTTCCCTGTAGCCACCTGGGTTTTCCCTATGGCTATAGTATTCCCCATAGCTATGGTTATGTGATTGTGTGTGTGTCACAAATAAAGCTGCACACAATCCAACTCTAAAATGTAGCTGTGTGACTTTATTTTTCCTCGACAAGAGTTAGATTAGATTTCAGGAAGAAATCCCTCACTGTAAGAACAGCGGGACAATGGAAGAAACTGCCTATGGAAGCCCTAGAAGCACTTTCACTGGAGGTTTTCAAAAGGAGCCTGGGTAGCTACTTGCCTTGGTGGTATAGATTCATAGAATCATAGAAGATTACAGTTGGAAGGGACCACAGGAGGTGTCTAGTCTAACCCCCTGCTCAAAGCAGGACTAACCTCAGCTAAATCATCCCAGCCAGGGCTTTGTCAAGCCACAGCTTAAAAACCTCTAAAGATGGAGATTCCAGCACCTCCCTAGGTAACCCATTCCAGTGCTTCACCACCCTTATGGTTCCTTCTAACTCTGTGGTTCTATGATTCTATGATGTAAAATCCTACTGTACACCAGGCCTTAGTCAAATGAAAGTTTTTGGGCTCAATACAAGAGTAACTGGGTGAAATTTGGTCTGGGTTGTACAGAGGGTCAAAATAGATGATGAAATGGTCCCTTCTGGACTTCAATCCCATGGGTCTATCGGTAAAGAAAGTAGACCAGGCACTCACATTTACACTTTCTCATAATACACAAACAAGGGAACATACAATGAAATTGAAAGTCTGAAAATCTAAAATTGATAAAAGAAAATTTTCTCCATAACACGTATTTGGCCTGTGGAACTCCTGGCTACAGTTATTGTTCGGGCAAAGAGCTCAGCTGAACGTGATTCCAACATGCTGTGGCCATTGCAGGCAGCGCTGGTGGCACCCGTTAGTGAAGGCTGTCTGACACTGACACTGACCAGACCGCATTGTTAGTGGTTTACACGTTTGCCAGACTTGAACCGTTTGGCCTGAAGTCTCCCATGCCAGGCATCTGCTTCTGGCTGAGTGATTATTTGCAAGTGTCAGGCAGAAAAGAGTGAGGCAAGAGCCGCTCCATTCCAGCCCCGTTACAGCCAGATCCCCGAAATGCCAGGGGAGGAGGTGACTGTGCATTAGCTCACAGCTGACTCCTGAGCTCTTTACTCAGTTCCTGCTCCCAGGGGCATCAGCCGGGGGGCACAGCAAACTAGACAATAGCGAAGCGGGGCATTGTGGCCAGTGATACTGGAGTGTACTCATCACCTGTGGAAAGGGCCAGGGATGTTTACTGGCTGTGCGAAGCACAAAGAACCACAGACTTGTTCTCTGCCCCATCCTGCCCACTTTGCCCGGGGTCTGTTGAGCAGTGAGCTGCGCGCAAGGGATGGGTACCTGTGAGTTGTGAGCTAGAAGTGTCTTCCCTGGGAATCCCCCTGTCAGGTAGCCGAGTCCCACACCTCTCTCACAGGAGCATCTGCAACAACATCCCACGCCGACAGCCAACACAGGGCAAGTGCCCCGGGCCAGATGGAAACGGGATTATAATATAGCTCTGGGCAATCCCAGTGGGGTTCCTAGGCTGCAGACAGGAGACACCAGCCAATGTCTCTCCACCTCTGCGCATCTGTGTTCTTTATCCATCTGTAGGAGTAAACAGTAATTAAGGGTCCTTCCCAAAGGGAGAGGAGAACTCCCGGGCTCTCTGCGGAGTCAGAGAGGAATTGGCTGCTCAGTGTACTTGTGTACATTTAAATATTGTTGTCAATTAGTCAGAGAAGTAGGGTAATGGCTAGATCTCCATAGGGTCTGACGCCCTGTCAATGCCTGGGATGGATGGCTAGCTAGCAGACAGGCAGATGTGCAGAAAGATGACACAGGAGAGTCACTGCTAACACACAGGGCTGTCGCTAAGGGCTCAGAGATCAGTAATTCTGTCTAGCGCTAGTTTGTTAATCAGAATGTGGTGTTGTACTCGGTCAAACACCTTGTAATGTTCTAAGTCTATGATTTCTCCCCAGTTACCTTTAGCCACCAAATTTGTTATCACCTAAAAAAAGAAATCACGTCTGTTTGACACGTTATATTTATTTTACCGATGACCCTTCCCTCTCCATCACTCCACATCCGATTTTACTAAAATCTTACATGGCAGCAGAAGTGACGTTGGCAACCCCAATGTCCTGGTCAAATTTCAACGTGGGTAAACTGAGTCACCCTGGACTGTTGATTGGATACAATATTCTTCTTCTTCTTCTTCGTATGCAACTGTGCCCAGCACCTCCCATGAAGGACTCAAGCTGCATTGGGCTGGACACATAAAATGAAGACCTTGTTTCACAAGAAATTCCTCTTCCTGTCCTGTTCTAAACTGTGTTCTGTAGGGGAACTGTGCGCTGCTAAACAGCTGCCATGCTCCCCCTCAGAAGTGGGTGCAACGGATCCTATTTCTAGTTACTAAAGCTGCTGAAACCCTTCTGGAATAAGCGGCGCTGTGGGAATGTCAGAGGAGGCATGGTCCGGGTGGCAGTGCTTTCTGTTACCACACACTACTGCAGCATTCACAAGATTAAAAAGTCAAATCTGCTTTTATGTTCTAAAAAGGCCTGAGTACATCGTCAGCACAGTGTAAATATCAGCAACAGCACAGGACTGAATTCCAGCGAGGAGGGCTGTCCCTGGGGTAACCCCAGAAGGCACGAGGTCTCTCATAAACCTCCTGACTGGGCAGATTGTTCAATGCTTGGAGGAAATAGCCACAATCCTGGATGTCCACATCCACCTCTCACATTCAAAGAATCATAAAATCATAGAATCATAGAGTTGGAAGGGACCTCAGGAGATATCTAGCCCAACTCCCTGCTCAAAGCAGGACTAACCTCAGCTATATCATCCCAGCCAGGGCTTTGTCAAGCCGCAGCTTAAAAACCTCTAAAGATGGAGATTCCGCCACCTCCCTAGGTAACCCATTCCAGTGCTTCACCACCCTCCTACTGAAAAACTTTTTCCTAATATCCAACCTAGACCTCCCGCCCTGCAACTTGAGACCGTTGCTCCTTGTTCTGTCATCTGCCACCACTGAGAACAGCCTAGCTCCATCCTCCCTGGAACCTCCTTTCAGGTAGTTAAAGGCTGCTATCAAATCCCCCCTCATTTTTCTCTTCTGCAGACTGAATAAGCATAGTTCCCTCAGCCTCTCCTCATAAGTCTTGTGCTCCAGCCCCCTCATCATTTTTGTTGCCCTCCTCTGGACTCTCTCCAACTTGTCCACATCCTTTTTGTAGTAGAGGGCCCAAAACTGGACACAATACTCCAAATGCGGCCTCACCAATGTCAAATAGAGGGGAATAATCAATTCCCGCGATCTGCTGGGAGTGCTCCTACTAATGCAGCCCAATATGCTATTAGCCTTCTTGGCAACCAGGGCACACTTCTGACTCATATCCAGCTTCTTATCCACTGCAACCCCCAGGTCCTTTTCTGCAGAACTGCTGCCTAGCTCATCGGTCCCCAGTCTGTAGCTGTCCATGGGATTCTTCCTTCCTAAGTGCAGGACTCTGCACTTGTCCTTGTTGAACCTCATTAGATTTCTTTTGGCCCAATCCTCCCATTTGTTTAGGTCCTTCTGTATCCTATCCCTACCTTCCAGGGTATCTACCACTGCCCCAGCTTAGTGTCATCTGCAAACTTGCTGAGGGTGCAATCTACCCCATCCTCCAGATCGTTGATTAAGATGTTGAACAAAACCGGCGACAGGACCGACCCCTGGGGCATTCTGCTTATGACCGGCTGCCAGCTAGACATGGAGCCATTGATCACTACTCGTTGAGCCCTATGCTCTAGCCAGCTATCTAACCACCTTATTATAGTCCATTCATTCAACCCATAGTTCTTTAACTTGCTGATAAGAATACTGTGAGAGACAGTATCAAAAGCATTGCTAAAGTCAAGGTATATCATGTCCACCACTTTCCCCACATCCACAGAGCCAGTCACCTCTTCATAGAAAGAATCACCTCTTCATAGAGCTCTTTCTTCCTCTCTTTGGACAAGGAGCAGGCTCCCTGCAGCCAGACATGCTTTTATCTGTTCTTCCCGTCCTCCCGTGGCTCTAGTGTCCCAGCCGCTTGCCCTGCTAGAACCTGGGCAACGTCCCAGCTTTAGGTGGTAGCAGCTGTAGCACCCTCGTGGGACGAGAACATGGTGTGATGCTCTGATTGCATGTGACCATTTCTATCCCTGTTGTGCAGTTGCAGCAAATCTTGGACAAAGCCTGTCACGCAGGATGTCAATGGGAAAGTTACGATTTGCCAAGCATGACTTTCCTGTTTATACGCGTGGATCTCCTTCCTATCTGATGTTATGGATATTGGCCATGGACTGGTATCTTACCCTGCTGTTGTATCCCTGGGTAACGCCCCCGGTAGACGGTACCTGAGGCCAGACAGCGATGTGCTGATGGCCCGTCAAGGACACTGAGCTCTCACAATGGGCCACAGAAGAAACTCCTAGTGTCCAGATAGCTCTTCCTGTGCACAGCTCTGCAAGAATATGAGCAATGGCTGCCCCGTGAGTCACGAAGCCGTGCAAGGAGCTGTGATCTGCTCATGTGACCCTGGACTCCATCTTGGGCCAGTAACTTTCCACAAACACAGGCTGTGAGCTGTGTTTGAGATGGTAAAATTCCACACACAGGGCAAAGGGTATAAAAACCCCTGAGACATCACCATCTTTTGTCTTCATTTCCTGCTGCTTTTCTCTGGGCTGGATTTATGAGAAGGAAGCTTCTTTTATTATTAAACCTTTAGATTTTAGTTACTAAAGGATTAGCATCAACTTGAAACTGGGTCAGGCCTGAGTGATATGTTGACCTGGCTAAGTGACTGATCTATGGAGATTAGGAGGCCCCTCCCTGTGACGAAATTGGTTCCAGTAACCACTCCTCATAGAGGCCAGCGTCTGGGTGGTGAGCCCAGAGTTGGGTGGCGAAGGGGACTGCGTTTTTGACTTCTCAGGAACCAGTGTGTGAGACAGAAGTTCACTTTTGTTACTGGCTTCAGATAATCTAGGGATTGAAGAACCACCAGTGTGGGGTGAGCTATAGACTGGGGACCGACGAGCTGGGCAGCAGCTCTGCAGAAAAGGACCTGGGGGTAACGGTGGATAAAAAGCTGGATATGAGTCAGCAGTGTGCCCTGGTTGTCAAGAAGGCTAATGGCATATTGGGCTGCATTAGGAGGGGCATTGCCAGCAGGTCACGGGAAGTGATTATTCCCCTCTATTCAGCATTGGTGAGGCCGCATTTAGAATATTGTGTCCAGTTTTGGGCCCCCACTACAAAAAGGATGTGGACAAGTTGGAGAGAGTGCAGCGGAGGGCAACCAAAATGATTAGGGGGCTGGAGCACAGGACTTATGAGGAGAGGCTGAGGGAGCTGGGCTTGTTTAGTCTGCAAAAGAGAAGAGTGAGGGGGGATTTGATAGCAGCCTTTAACTACCTGAAAGGGGGTTCCAGGGAGGATGGGGCTAGGCTGTTCTCGGTGGTGGCAGATGACAGAACAAGGAGCAACGGTCTCAAGTTGCAGGGCGGGAGGTCTAAGTTGGACATTAGGAAAAAGTTTTCACTAGGAGGGTGGTGAAGCACTGGAATGGGTTACCTAGGGAGGTGGTGGAATCTCCATCCTTAGAGGTTTTTAAGGTGAGGCTTGACAAAGCCCTGGTTGGGATGATATAGCTGAGGTTAGTCCTGCTTTGAGCAGGGGGTTGGACTAGATGACCTCCTGAGGTCCCTTCCAACTCTAATATTCTATGATTCTATGCTTCTCAGCCATCTGTCCGGAATCTGGTGTTCTCAGCTGTGAGCCAGTGAGGCAGAGTGATACGTGGACACAGAGCTCACCGTTGATAGGTGCTTCACAGACTATTGTTCAGTACTGTTGGACAGTATCCAGATGGGGTAACTGAGGCAGCAGGAAGGACAGTGCCTTGAGCCAGGAACATAGTCCCCGAGTCCCTAGCTGCCAGTCTCTCAGACCTGGCTAGTCAGGCCCACACAGCAGCACAGAGGCCTGGCGCTTGCTCTCTCTGGTGAGCTGGGAGTGAAGAGTTCCAGCTTCGCCACGGATTCGCTGCGGCACCTTGGACAAGTCACTTGCTCACTCTAGGCCCCAGGCTCTCCATGCACTAAATGGAGATTATTGTGGCTGGGCTGCTGCTACCGAAAGGCACTAAGCAGGGCCTTACAGTCACACCCTGCACTGATTGGGTTCCGTGCAGCACATCGTTAGGCCTCTGTGCACATTCTGTGCAGAAGGATTCCAGGCAGCGATTACTCCCTGGTAAACAAGCAAGACAAAGCTGAAGACTGAGCTTTGCGGAAACTTATTTTTGTGTTGTGGTTTGTAGCTGTTTCTTTAAAATCCCCTCCTGTGTGAGAAGGACTGCAACTCCCTTCATCACGACACACATGCAGCTTCACTGCATCAATCGCCTGCAGCACAAAGAGAAGCGATGCTATGCAGTGGCTAAAGCAATGGAGCTGGGGGTCATGATTCCTGGTTTCTGCACTCAGCTCTGCTGCTCACTCACTGTGTGGCCTTGGGTAAATCACTTCACCGCTGTGTGTCTCAGTCCGTCCAGAACATGTGGAGAACGCAGCTCAGCAGGCTAGCTAAAGAGCTTCAGATGCAGTGATCAAAAGTGTCATGCAGGATGTTTGTTAGACTCCGCTTTATTGTCCAGCCTTCAGCCCCTGGGCAGGGGTGGCTTGTGGTTCCCGTGCAGGTCCCATGTACATTTGTAACGAGCTGGGTAGTGCAAAGGGCGCCATTTATCTCCTGCCCTGTGAGCTACAGAAGTCAGCCCGGCCCCTGCACAGCAACCCACCTTCCCTGGTAATGCAGAGACTTATCCTTCAGACTCTCTCAACTCTTGTCCTGCTAGTTTCAAAGCTGATCCCTTGTCCTACTGCAGAGGCCTGGCTCAGGACAAGGGGCTCCCAGACGGTACCCATTGCAGGGGTTCTGCCTGCTCCCGGCCCCCAGGCTGGAAGAACAAAGGCGACCTGAGAGCTGAAGGAAGAAGCCACACAATGGTCTTTTCCCTCAGGACTTTGTACCTGAGCTTTAGGTCCAAGCTGGCTGGAGTCTGATGCACAGCCTCACCCACCTGCCACACAGCCCTGCTCCCCATGTCAGCACCTGGGCTCCCCCAGAGCTGCTTTTATACCCGTTCCTGCTTCCCTCTGCGCTCCCGACTGGCCTGGGCGGCTCCCGCGCTGCGTCCTCACTACACTCGCTGCACCTGGGCTAAGCAGGGAGCAACCCTGACCGCCTCAAAACCCTGCCTGGTGTCATTGGGGACAGGTGCAGCCCTCGGCACGGCCAAAGCCGGCCAGGAGGCTGCAGAGGGCAGGGGATTGGGATGGCCCTGGGGTAAGCTGGCTGAACGGCACTGAGGTTAGTGGGTCCGGAAATTATTGTGTTTTAGACCCGTAACTGAAAACCCTTTCTGTAGGCGCAGTGCCCAGCGACCCCAGTCTGGATCGGGTCTGCATTCCTCCCGCGCCACACGCCGCTCGGACCAGCAGCCCGGACCAGAACCACCCGCCCTGCGGCCCCTCTCTCACAGGAGGGGAAGGCGCCAGTGCCCAGCTCTCAGGCACAGGCAGGAACGGTGGATAGGGACACTGCCAGGCCAGGAAAGGGTGAGGTGGGGGCGGCGGGTGCTGAGAGCTGTGACAGGAGTGGCCATAGCTGTGGGAAGGCTGCGTGTGCAGCAGGGACTGGGGTCCCCCCTCCCCACCCCGTTGGCAGTGGAAATCCCTCCGAGATCGAGGGACCGAGACCCCAGAGAGCAAGGAGAGCCTGCTAGGCCTGCCACCATGCCCCCAACTGAGCAACTCCAGTCCTTAGCAAGTGACCCGGGGACAGAATTTGGGGCAACTCAAGAACTGGGCTGGCTGCTTTGATAGCCCCCAAGGGCCTGGGCTGGGACCCGGTGCGGTGGGTGGGCCTTGCTCCCCCTCTCTTGTCCCTCCTCGCACCTTGTTAGTGACAGAATCTTTGGGGGCACAATCGGAGAATGGGGGGTGAGCTGACCACTAGGCCAGCTGGTCATCGGCTTCTCCCGCTACAGCGGGTCAAAGGGACGGAAGAAGAGCCCCCGTGGCAGCCCGAGAAGTGACCCGCTCGTAACACACTGGCTACATGGACCCAGGCTTCACGGTCATCAGCAGGGACTGAGACCAGCACCTTCTGTGACCCGTCCTGTGCCCAGGGCAGCCACCTGAAAATGCCAAGGTCAGGACGGGCTGTAAAAGGAGAGCAGATTCTCCCAGCACTCGTGGGTGACACTGAAGCCAGGGTTCCCAACCAGCCACAAACTGCAATTCTGAATCTCCCAGAAGGCAGTACACAAATGCACACAGCCCCCTTTACTGCATTTCAGCTCCTGGCTCCCAAATCCTCACTAGGTCCAGTAAAAAGACCAGTTATTTATACTCTGTGTTCTTTACTACAAAGGTTCCCTCTGACCCCAAGGGGTCAGCCACAGCACCAGAGCAATATAAGTTTGGATCTTACCTAAAATACCACGCTGCCAGCCAAACCTTTAGTAACTAGAACTAAAGGTTTATTATAAAAAAAGAAAAAAAACCATAAGAGAAATGTTAAAGGGTTAGAGCAATCAGATACATACAAATGATTGAAAGTCCATATACATCAGGTTTCTGGAAGAATTGTGGAGTTGCAGGCTTGTATAGTTCCCTCTTGTACACATCCAACACTGGATGGGTCTAAGTCCTTCGGTTCAGTTGCACAATGAATTGATCCAGAGGTAGGTGTGTGTCTGCAGCTGGACAGGAACATAGAGAAAATGGATTCTGTGGTTTGCTCTTATATACCCTCTGTCCTGGGCCATGCGGCCTGGGGAAAGTTACAAGAACTAAAATGGAGTCCAGAGTCACATGGGCCAATCCTGGTAACTCTTCAGGTCTGCCTTTAGCTTCTTCCTGGGCCCCTTGCCTCTGTGAGTATCTTAATGGGCCATTAACTGGGCTATTGTCCTGCCGCCTCTCTGTCTGGGGTGTGTCCCAGGCAGCCTAAATTGACATACAGAAATATCAAATACATCCACAACTTTCATTTCACATAGACTACATGAACATAAGTATATTTATCTTACTCATCACAATACATCCTTCCTAACAGTACCTGACATGATATATCTCACACGAATTATTATGATTCTGACATACTGATGTCACACAATATACTAAATGCCCCCCCACTCAAGCCTGCCCGCGTGACACCCCCAGTATAAGACTGGTGTTGTGGAAGAACCCAAACTCAGGGGTCCTTACTAATATGTCCGTTGCCTAGCGGATGGTCCAGAATTAGCCAACAACAGATTAGCAAAATCAAAGTTTATTCTTTACGTAAAGAAGGTGGTCCCTTCAAATGTAAGGAATGACGCGTGCTTCCAAATAACTGACCGTATTTATAGAGTGGTATAAACAAGTTTTTACACGTCACAGTTTCCATGGTCATACATACTAAAAAAGTATTATCTAGGAGTTTTCTAACTGAATACTTGCAACTTTCCTTATCTAAGTTGCAAGGTCTTTCTCTGCATTCCTTCTCTACTAGTGTCCTGACCTCTTAACTATTTCATTACTTCAAACATTCTAAGATTAAATAACTGCTAAAAAAACATTTTCTATCTCAGGCTTTTTACAGCCATTTCTAAAATCAGTTCTCAGCAAAAACAGAGACCCCATCTTGTTTTCCCTTCACAGTTCCCCCCTTTGATTCTAATAGATCTACTACTAGAATCACAATCATGATATATTCATTCACTTTCCTTGCCAATATACCAATACCGTATTGACCTTTGCACCATCTGTTTCTTAGGGGGCTTAAACCTTTTTTGCTGAACTAATGAACAGTAACATTGTTTACCACAAAACATTAACATTAACATTATCATAAACACTATTATAGCTACAAACAATTTTTTAAGCCACAATAAGTCTGGTAACCAAGAAGTCAGAGCATTCCAGATGGATGACCATGAAATATCAATACCAGACGGTGGCATTGGAGGGTTAGCGAATTCATGAAAAAATCTTCTGACATTCCAAATTTTGTGTACATCCATCTCAATTTGACCTGATTCATTTTTATAAAAACAACAGGTTTGATTCAACATTACACAAACCCCTCCTTGCTGAGCTAACAATTGGTCTAGGGCTAATCTATTTTGGATACTCATTTGTGCCAACGATTCAATTTCAGCCTGTAATTTTAAAATAGCATCTCCAGTTACATTGGCAAATATCTCAAATTCTGCTGAAAAATTTCTCAGTGCATACTCCAAATCACCCACTCCTTACCAGGGCAAAAACATTCTCCATCCTCTCCAGAATGCTGAAGAGTGTTCAGTCAATGGGTTATAATGGTGAGCATCCAGGGTGGGCCTAAAACTTCTTTTTGGTCGGTGGTTATACACAACGTCATGTAAAGGAACTGGATGCACACTTCCAGGCCAGAGATATACTAAGGTACATCTTCCTTTCCACCTTGGTGGTAAAGTTTTTCCTGCCCAATTTCCACATGCCCACCATACACCTTCTTCGATTGGAGTAACTCCTCTGCAACTATTGGAATGGGCTTGGTATAGCACATGTAACATGATGTTAGCCCATTCAAACCAGGTATCATTTACATATTGATTGATGGTAGTAGCCTTGTGAATTTTCCAAACCTCTTCTCTAAACTGGTCATTTTTATACAAATTCATATTCTCTAGCTTCATCCACCATTTGTGGGTCTTGTTACACTTAATTCCTCAGGTGGCATCTAGCGTACAATTATAAACTCTCTTCTGGTTCAATTTAGTGGCATTGGATCCTCGTTTCTGTATCAAAGTTTTACTGATTTTTTCCCCCTTCCATTGTAGGTAGATGGACAATGTATTTGCATTTTGAATATTTCCCTACATTCCTTATTTCACAGGTAATGTTTAATCAGGGTTTGTCTGAGCCTGTTACCGGTACAGATTCTGTCCATTGCACACATATTGGTGCTGCTGGTTTCCTTCCCGAGAGAATTAAGTCTCTGGGATCAATCCTCATTCCCAACCGGTGTTCTTTCCCCATTACTGTTCCCATGGGATTAGTCCAGGCCAAACTTTCCCATTCATTAACTGGCACAGGAATAGGTATTAGGGGTATTCCTTCCCGACGATGGGTTGCCATAAAAGAAGCACACCCAACAATCTTTTACCTCCCAAGATGCAGTTAAATTCTTTATCAATGTATAAAATGAATTGGCTTTAAAATCTGCATTGTCCATGTTTAAATCAATTAAAAACATCATCAAAATAACATATCCATCTTCTACACTAACTCTAAAACAATTTATCCCCTTAATATAACAAACACACCACAAAATAATTAACAAAATGATTTAAATATTATAAAAATAATAAAGTCCATTAGTATTTCTTTCCTGATGCACTCTTGACTCCGTTGACCATCTACTTCAGAGCAACCACAAGGGGATTGCCCGTGGTTCTTCACCCTTTCACGTCTGCTTCTGGGACCTCGGTCCAGCGAAGCTCCTGGGACCTCAGTCCAGTTGCACTTGGAAATCTGCTCCTTCTAAGAATTAGCATCAGGTGATTGTACTTTCTTTAGATGGGTGCAGTGGTACCAGGCTTCCTTTCCCTGTAGCTTGCAGCAGTGTACATTGTTAACAGCACCTGGTAAGGACCATCCCACCTTGGTTCTAAGCAATTCTTGTGTGAAAACTTCTTTAGCAATACCCAATCTCCCGGCTGGATGTCATGCACGGCCACGTCTAAAGGAATTCTCTGAGCATCTCTAGAAAACTTAAAAATAGCAGTAAGTGTCTTTTGTAATTTTATAACGTATGCAACCAACTCCTCATCTCCACCCATGAGACTGGCGTGTGCAGGTGTCAGGCTTCCCCCCAGATGAAATGGTCTCCCAAAAAGAACTTCATAGGGAGATAAATTTGTCTTTCTAATTGGCATAGTTCTTAGATGCAGTAAAGCTAATGGTAACACATCCACCCATTCTGGTGCCCCCAGTTGTTGTGGCTTGTGATGTCCCACATTATACTTTTGACAGGTAACACAACCTTGAAATACTTGTTTAGCCACTTGATGAATACCTGGAGCACACCAAAATCGCAAAACCTGATCAGCTATCCCCCCTTTGCACGCATGGACACCTTGGTGGGCAGAGCGGGCAAGTTTAGGCAAAAGTATCATATATTGTCAAAAAAAAGTTACCCAAAGAGTCTTCCAATTGTCCAACTCTAAAGATGGAACTGAATCATAAATCTCCGAAGGGGAAACAAAAAATTGAGCTGGCCAGGAGGCACAGACTACCTGTATACGCGGAGGAGGAAAGGTGTTCCTGGCTGCAGCTTTTGCAGCTTGATCTACAAATGCATTTCCACAGGAGACTTCATCCAAAGCAGAAGTATGAGCTTTACAAAAAATAACAGCAATAAAAAATAACATAATAAAAACAAGCAAATTATTCACAGCCTAAGCATGTGCTACGGGCTGTCCTGAAAAATAAAAAAAACAAAACCCTTTGCTTCCAAATTTGTCCTGAAGCATAACAAACTCCAAATGCATAGCAAGAATCAGTATAAATATTAACAGAACAATTTACACTTAAACAACAAGCACGTGTAAAGCAATCAATTCAACCAATGAAACAAAAAATACATCAGGTAAAAAATGACCTTCCCAAACCTCATGTGGTGTACACACCGCATACCCCGCTCTACATATTCCTGTCTCATCAACAAAGCAAGAACCATCAATATACAGAATATAATCTGGGTTAGTCAAAGGAGTGTCCTGAAGATCAGGGCGGGGTGTAGTGCTCTAAAAAGTAACATAACCACAATCATGAGGTTCCCCTTCAGTGGGAATCGGTAACAGTGTAGCTGGATTTAGGGATGCACAACGTTTGATAATAATATTATCAACTGCTAAAAGCACAATTTCATATTGGGTAAGGCATTGTGCTGAAATATGCTGAGTTTTTCCTTTAATTAACAGGGCTTCTACAGCATGTGGCACATAAAGAGTTAAAGAATGTCCAAGCACCAGATCTTGTACTTTTTTAACTCGTAAAGCAGCAGCCGCCACAGCTCTAAGACAGGCTGGATAACCCTGTGTCACAAAATCAAGCTGACATAAAAAGTATGCAATTGGTAATTAAGCCCCTCCCATTGGTTATATAAGCACTCCAGATGCAGTACCCTGTTGTTCATAACAGTAAAAATTAAACAATTTAAAATAATTGGGAAGCCCTAATATTGGGGCTAAAAATAAGGCTTGCTTTAAAAAAATGAAAACCCTCCGCTTCTGATGAAGGAGGTAGATCAGTCTCAGAAACTTCAGTAAGTGTAACCAGAGGCTTGGCCATTGCAGCAAAATTAGGAATTCACTGCCTGCAATAACTAACCATTCCCAAAACCCACGAATCTGTATAAATAGGTATTAAAAAAATGCAGCACAAAAATCAATGCAAGTAAAATAAGTGGAAGAGGGTGGAATTAAAGTAAAAATAATTGCTGGGTTTGGAACCACTAAATGTCGTGGGACCACATAAAAATTAATAATACAAAGATCCTGTACAAATCTAGACACAGGTTTTTCGTCTGGACCTGGTCTAGGTTTCTTAACAGGTAATATAGGAGTTTTACAAGGAGATTGACAAGGCACTAAAATTACCCTGCTTTAAAAACTCTTGAATCACTGGGCGAATTCCTTCTACTGCTTCCCAAGATAAAAAATACTGAGGCACCAAAGGCGGTGGACCACAACGAACAGTAATTTTAACTGGGTCTGCAGATTTTAATAACCCCACTTCAATAGAAGTATAAGCCCATAACCCTTCAGGTACTTCACTTAATGCAGGATGAGGAAGAGACAGTTTAACTACAATTTCAGTAATTAAAGCCTGAAATAAAGGAACCAGTGAACTAGGAAAAGACAGAAAAATTCCCTGTGGTGTAAAAATCATAGTGGCATTCAATTCACATAACAAGTCTCTCCCAAACAAGTGATGAGGGCAATCTGGAGAAATCAAAAAAGCATGTTGTTCTGTAAGAGGTCCTATACGAACAAGTGTAGGTTTAGTCTGGGAAACACGGTGTATTTTTCCTGACACTCCCACGACCGGAATAGAATGCTTAGGGTTCAGAGGGACCTCAGAATTTTTAAGTAAGCTTAACTCCGCTCCAGAATCAACTAAACAACTATAAACTTGTTCCCCTACCTGAATTACAAGCATGCGCGTTCTCTCTCCCTTGCCTCTAATAAATCACATTAGGCTATCTCCGGCCAATCTACCTTACGCCTTGCAGGTGGCATTACAGTAAAAACACACAGCAAACACACAGCAAAGAGGTGGTGACTAATCCTCCTCCTCTGCTTTCCCTGCTTGTAAACTCTTTTCATTGTAAGGCAGAGGATTAGTAAGAGAAGGAGAGATTTTTTTAAATAAATTCACCGGTGTTAGAAATCGGCGGTGCAGATAACGGCGCAACAGTTGCCAATTTCCTTTCTAAATTCTTCACAGTTGATTTAAAGCTAGCTAGCTGACTTTCCGTGTGGCGTTTAAAAGTTACATTATCCCATAGATACCAATATTCCATTTGCTTAGGGTATGAATCTTTTATTAACCCCTTTAAATACTGCAGTTTATCTAAATCAAAGGTACCTTCCTGTGGCCATTGTTTACTGGAATCTCCAGAAAAACAACCTGGCCGTATCATTTTACATAACAAAATTAAGCGCTTTACAGACAAACCCTTAGAACCTGGAATAGACTTAAAATTTTAACCATATAGTCCAAAGGACTCCCAGGGATGGGAGAAAATTGCCCTGCACCTATAACTGGGTTTTCTGATCAGAAGTTACTCACCAACTCTCACCCACACAGGGGATTACAGATTGGAATTATAACATTGCACACCAATTCTCACCCACACAGGGAATTATAAATTGGAATTATAGAATTTCTCACCAATTCTCACCCACACAGGGAATTACAGATTGGAATTATAACAGTAGACTTTGCTAATAAAACAAACAAGGGACTTTACCTTATCGCCTCCCCACCATCTCAGCTCCCCAGAAGTAAACCCAATAGGTGAATTCACCTGGTGCCAGCTGGGTAGTTCAGTGGAGCCGGGACGAGGAGGATACGCGCTAGGCGTGTCCATCTGGGTTGCCAATTTGTGGAAGAACCCAGACTCAGGGGTCCTTACTAATATGTCCGTTGCCTAAGCTGATGGTACAGAATTAGCCAAACAACAGATTAGCAAAATCAAAGTTTATTCTTTACGTAAAGAAGGTGGTCCCTTCAAATGTAAGGAACGACAGCTTAAAACTAAATTCTAGCAGCTTATATAGTTCCACACAAATCTTTATACGTCACAGCTTCCACGGTCATACATACACACTAAAAAAACTACCCATCCAGGAACTTTCCCAGCACAGCATTTTCAACTTTCCTTATCTAAGTTACAAGGTCTTTCTCTGCATTCCATCCCTGCTGGCGTCTAGGTTCCATAACTATTTTGTTAACCCTTAACATTCTAAGATTTAAACTTCTGCTAGAAAGGCACTTTCCATCTCAGGCTTTTGCAGCCATTTCTAAAAATCAGTTCTCAGCAGAAACAGAGACCCCATCTTCTTTTCCCTTCACAACAACTTTCATTTCACATATACTACATGAACATGAGTATATTTATCTTACTCAGCACAATACATCCCTTCTAACAGTACCTGACATGGCATATCTCACACGAATTATTATGATCCTGACATACTGATGTCACACAATATAGTAAATGCTCCACCCAATCAAGCCAGCCCACATGACACCTTCTGCCTCAGAAGCACAGACTCATCCGTTCCCAGGTCTGACGGGACCATTGTGATCAGCTAGTCTGACCCCCTGCACCGCACGGGCCAGAGCCGCCCCCCAAATCATTCCTAGGGCAGAGCTTTTAGAAGATCCCACAGTGGCAGAAAACCCTCTGTGGGGCAGGGGATGAGAGAGCTGCTAGCCCGAGTCGTGTACCCGGAGCTGTTCCCCAGAAGAGGAGTCCTCCCATGAGCCCCTCAGGTGTGTTGGTGTAGAACGGACAGAGCCGGGCACGCGCTGGGTGTCTGCAGACAGCAGCAGGTCACCCGGTGCCGGCTCCATCTCCATGTTTCCAGTCGCTGAATTGCACTGGCAGGCCACTAAAAATAGCCCGTAACGTCCTGGCGTTCCCTTTCCAGCTCAGCAATTGCTGATGTCACCATGGGCATGCAGTGTGATCGTCACCGGGGTGGGGGTCTCCTGGGGATGCGGAGGGTACAAGGACGTCTCCTGGTGGTGGAGAACGCGAGGGGAGGGGCCCTGAGTCAGGCTCTCCATTACGATGTTCTTCCCCCTACGAGAGAGCTGGAAGGCCCCTGATGGAGAAGACCCTGAGGACGCTCTCCCGGATCTTTTTGGTTCTGACCCCATAGATGATGGGATTCGTCATGGGTGGAACCAGCAGATAGATGTTGGCGACAATAATGTGAACATGGGGAGCCATGCTGGATCCAAACCGATGGGTCAGAAAGGAGAAAAACGCTGGTGTGTAAGACACGAGGATGACACAGATGTGGGAGCCACAGGTGCTGAGGGCTGGGAGATGCGCCTCCCTGGAGGGGAGCATGCAGACGGTCCAGAGGATCAGGATGTAGGACAGGACAATGAGGATAAAATCTACCCCGCCCGTGAGAAAGGCTATGGTCAGACCATAGGCTCTCGTGACAGTCGTGTCTGCACAGGCCAGTTTCACCAGGGCCATGAACTCACAATAGGTGTGAGAAATGACGTTGGTCCCGCAGTACGGCAGCCATTTTAGCAGGAATGGGTGTGGAGCCAGTAACACGGCCCCCCTCAAAACCACCCCCAGCCCTATCGTGGTGACGGCCCTGTGGGTCAGGATGGCCGAGTGTCTCAGGGGGTTACAGATCGCGACGTAGCGATCGAAGGCCATGGCCAGTATGAACCCGGACGCCATGGCAGTCAGGGAGTGAAGCAGATACATCTGGGCCAGGCAAGCGTCCATACGAATGGTCCCGTCCTTGAACCAGAATATGGAGAGGATTTTGGGCAGGGCGGTGCTGGAGACGGTCAGGTCGGCGAGCGCCAGCATGGAAAGGAAAAGGTACATGGGCTCGTGGAGGCTCGGCTCGGTCTTGATAACGACCAGGAGTAGGCAGTTCCCGAGAAGGGACAGAATATAGGCAGAGCAGAAGGGGATGGAGATCCAGCCGTGCGCCGCCTCCAGCCCTGGGATGCCCAGGAGGATGAAGGTGGAGGGTTGGGGCGTGGTCCTGTTGGAAGCTGCCATGGTGGGGCCGGCTGGGTCTGGTCTGATCCACGGCACGCCTGCGTCCCAGGCCCTGCCCGGGGCTGGAAGTGACAGAGAGCCATTAGCGTTTTACCGTGTAAACCAGCTGGAGACCAGGCCCCCTGCTCCCAGCTGAGCGAGAGACCTGAGCCCAGCCAATATTACTAATTGTACCTTCCCTTCCGCCGGGAGGAGTGAATAGTGCAGCAGAGGAGGGAAGGGAACATGATGTGAGGGTTATCAGGCAGGTGCGTAACGGGTTTGGATGGCTCAGCCTGGACTCTTGTGGGAGCTGGCGGCTAAGTATCCCCTTGGTGGCCGTCCCAGCCGAGAGGAGTGGGGTGGAGTGGTCCCGGGCGGCTCAGCTGCCCTCCCTGTCCTTAGGGGCAGCCTCTTGTGGTCAGAGCTGCGGGCTCTTGGCAGGGCGTGGGGGAATCTCACCTGCTGTAGATTGACTCCCCTGAGCTTTCCCCAGGGCTGTCAAGCCAGCATCTCTTCCAGCAATAAATACCCTGCAGAACAGCAAACCCTAAAGCAACTTGCTGACACTGCTGGTCGAACGTCTCCATTCACAGAGCAGCAGAGCAGGATTCGCAGCCAGAGGGGAGCTGCCGTGCCGCACTGCCAGCCAAGGAGGGCTGATCCCCACACCTTCCTGGGGAAGAGCTGCACTTCTCACTGCCCTGCCTTTGGGAGGGGGTGGCAGGCGGTTCACACGGGGTCTGGCTGGGGCACTCTGGGTCCCATGGACACTGGCGTGGGGAAGGAAATTCACACTGACTCCTCGTTTCCAGACAAGCCCCACGAATACCCCAGCCCCTTCTGTGCAGTTAACCATGAGTGAAACCTTGCGGGTGCCTTTCCTTCAGCCCAGCCTTCCAGACACACCTGTGTCAGCGGGGGACGGTCCCGCTACTGGGGAGCTTTCCTGGCTCACACACGGCCCCGGGGGAGTTGGCTGGTGACAGGGTCTGAGTCCTCGCCCACACGCCCTTTACCCAGAGGCCGGCCTGACCTCGAGGGCTCCCCGCCCACTCTCCTGTGTGGTGGGCTCCCCATAACCCCGACAAGGCTGGGCTAGGATCCCTTGGGCTGAACCCCCCAATCTTGCCGTGGTCACTTAGGACAGGGGCTAGGGTGTCCCCACCTCGGGATGCTCCCTGCACTGGGCACTTCCCTGACCCACTGATCGTTGTGTGTGGCTCAAAGCAAATACAATTTACTAAAGAGCCACCAATTAAAATATAGAAAAGAGAAGAGGAGAAGAGTTGAAGGCAAACACCCAGTGCTGCCCCTGGCCTGGCCCCACACACGGTGTCTGTGGGGTGTGAGGGACGCTCAGAGTCTGTGTCACACACGTCGCAGGCCCCTGCCCAGGCCTGGCTGTTGGGCAGGGACACCACGGGTCGGACACGGGCTCTGGGGCAGCCACACGCCCCAGGCACTAGGGGGCAGGGCCCTTCTCCCCAGCATCAGCCCCCCCGTCGGGGTCACGACCCCTGAGTCCGGCCTGCGCGGCCTCTGGGCTGGGGGCGTCTCTCTGCGCCGGGCCCGGCCCAGGGCCCCCTCACTTCGTGTCAGTGAGGGGTCAATAGTCCCCTTGCACCTGGTTCCCAGCGCTCACCCCACACCCTGAGCCTGCCCCCCTCCGTGCTTCCCCGGCCCAGGACAGCCCGTCCAGCAGGGCCCCCTCACCTGGCTCAGCTCTGTGCTTCCTCCGGGCTGTTATGTGGGGCAGGTGCTGCTGCCGAGGGGTGTTTCTGGGCTCCAGAGCCCAGCACTCACCCAGCTCCTGCTCAGCAGAGAGGGGCTGTCCTGGGCAGCAGGAGGGTGTGAAGAGTCTGCGACATGCAGATGAGCGCAGCGCCGAGCCATTTATAGCCGTGGCTGTGGAATCCCAGCAGGGTTTCCACCTCTCCTGGGAAGCCGCAGCTCAGTGGAGAGCGTGAGACTGATAAACAGTCCCCTGCTATCCCCAGCCTGCGCAAAGGGCGCCCGAGGGAGCTGGGGTGGTCTGCGCTCCAGGGGGAAGCAGAGACAGCAGGGAAAGCTCATTATTACAAACAAAAGCAAGGCAGGGTTTGCCAAGAGTCATTGCCGGTGGGAAGCCTCGCAAGTGCCTCCGGTTGTGGAGTCCTTCAGAGATGCGGCTGCCAGAAAACGGCAGGCCACTGCCTGGTTGCAGAGACCACCACTTTTTATGGTGGCTGCGAGTTTGCGCAGCATGGCAGCCGCACTGGCCATATCTCTGCACCATTCACTCACCTGGGGTCTGCCCACCTCTCTGCCGGGGTGCCGGGCTCACCTGGCAGTGCATGACCTGGAGCGTGTCAGTCACAGTCTGGGGCTGCCTGGCCATGCCAGAGGCTGGGCTTGTGGAGTCCCCATAGAGTGAGGCCGGGCAGAGGCTGGGACAGCGGAGTCTCCCGTGGGTCCTCCAGGGGTACCTGAGTTGGGGCAGGCTCGGGGGTGCAGGGGCTCAGGTCTGCCCACCCTGCCCTGGGGTTGGGGGGTCAGGAGGAACCCCCGATGGAGGATAAGGACCCAGCTGCCAACTCAGCATCTCGTCAGTTACACCACAAGAGTTTAGGTCCTGCAGCCGCCCCCGCCACCTCCCCCAGGTTTTAAGACTCCAGCGGAGGCTCCAGAAATGTAGGCCTGAAATAACTGAAAGCAGCAGGAGCCCCCGGCAGTAAGCCGTGCAAGGAGGAAGAATTGCCTGTGGTTTTCAGTGGGCAGATATGTGACTCGTGACGGGGCATGTCCCAGAATACGATCTCCCGTTCTCAGGCCAGGTCTGCTCTATAGCAGGACAGCTGCACCGGCAAACCCCTGCTAGCGGCGAGGTGGCTTAGCCTGGCACCAAGTGAAATAAGCTACACCGGCAAAAGCACTTTTGTGCCGGTGTAACTGCGTCTACACTAGGGCTTTTGCCATATTAGAAATGTGGCAAAAAAATCACCCCCCAACCAACCAACACTGCTATCCCAGCAGAACTTTCTAGTGTAGACCGGGTCTAAAACAGCTTTCACAGAGAAACTCATGAAAGCCGGTCTCCAGTGCCGCCTGACAGCTGCAGCAGCCTGGATCTCTCACCGTCATGATCGAGGCCAGGGCCTGGCACGAAGGCGGCATTTCTGCATTAGCTGGTTTTGGAAGGTGAGGTCAAATACGATGTGGTAGTTGGTGAGATCTCTGTCATGTCTTCAGAGCTGGTTGGACTATCACACATTTTCTGGGGGTGGGAGGGCAGATTATGATCTGAACCCTTCCCAATTTATCACCATGCTTTCTGAAGTGCGGACACCAGAACCGGGGACAGAATTCCTCGAATGGTCTCAAGCAATGGCCCTATACAGAGGTTGTACCATGTCCCTGCTCCTACTTGATATTCCCCTTCTTGTGCATCTGGGGATTGTATTTTTTTGCTACTGCACCGGATTGGGAGCTCACGTTCATTTGGTTAGCGACTGTGACTCCCAAGTCCTGTTCAGAGTCACGCCTTCCCAGGACACAATCCCCCGTCTTAATGTAAGCTACAGACTTTGTTCCGAGATGGAGGACTTCACATTTGTTTTAAAACACATGTTCCAATGAACCCACCCTACCAATAAGATGCACATTTTAAAGGGAGGGTCATTAACCACTGAAACAATTTACCAATGGGCGCGGTGGATTCTCCATCGCTGACAATTCTGAAATCAAGATTGGATGCTTTTCTAAAACATTTGCTCTAGTTCAAAGAGGAATTGATGAAGGGGACTCCTATGGCCTGGGCTATGCAGGAGGTCAGACTGCATGACTACAGTGGTCCCTTCTGGCAGTTTAATCCTGAATCTGTGACCCAGGTCAGTCGGTATAACTGAGTTGTCTGCACTCCATCAATTTTGTGTAATCGGCACATTTCACCAGCAATGAGCATTGGGCCAAGAACCGATTGCGTCACTAGAAATGCTCCCATTAGATGGTGCTTTCCCATTTACAATGACTTTTTGCAAAGTATCATTAACCAGCTTTTAATCCATTTGCTCTGGGTTACATGAACTTTTAGAGCGAGGCCCTGTGCCCATTCCGATCTCCCCTGGGAATCTGTATCACAGAGGAGGTCATCTCCCATGCAAGTTCTCTCTCCCATACTTCACCCAGCCAATCCTACTGATCAACAGCTGGGTCTCCTAATGTCAGATATCTGCCTCTCGCAGTGTAGGTACTCACAGCCCTATGCATTTGTTCAGCTGTGTTTGTAAGGGGAACGAAGATGTCTCAACCACACGAGGGTGAAGTTGTTAATAAATCCCTTGTTTTATTGTTGCAATATTAAACAGTTAAATGTGAGCCAGGTTTTATATAAACTTATAGCCGTCAGCTTCCACTGTAACAGTCACCATCAAATACCTGCTGATCTTTTATTAATTACACAAAGAAAGAAGAAAAAACTTTACAATATTTGAAACATACAAAATTTATTGAAATGTTCATTTTAAGGATGCCCCTTTAGCCTTTTTCCTTTTGTCTTTAGGGCGCCTTTTAAAGGAAGGCCCCAGTTGACAGTATTTTAGTTGGTATTGGAGACCTTTGTTGAGAAAACGAGAGACTCCGTTTTAGGTGGTGGCTTTTGGGTTGCTGTTGTTGGAGTTGAGTTCGGTTTTTCTTCAGCCAACACGAGACAGACGTGCCCACAAGGAGAGAGACGGAGGGAAAGAACAGCCAGGAGAAAGCTGGTAATGGAGCTTCTTCTTCTGATGCTTTCTTGCAGCATATAAGTTGCATTATTAGTCGCTCTGAGGTATTGCAAAGAAATGCTGATTTTGACAGCATTATTTATTGACAATGGCTGGCTCCACTCAGAGGTGAACAGAAGTATCCTGGGGCGTGGTTTGTTTAGATGAACCAAAAGAAGGCTGAGGGGAGATCTGGTTGCTCTCTGTACCTAGGTCCGGGAGATAGACCCCAAGGAGGGAGAGGAGTTATTTAAGCTCAGCGTCAAGGTGGACAGCAGAACAAATGGATGTAAATTGGCCATCAACAAGTTTAGGCTTGAAATTAGATGAAGGTTTCAGTGGAGTTCTGGAGCAGACTTCCAAGGGGAGCAGTGGGGGCAAAACCCTAGCTGGCTTCCAGACTGAGCTGGATAGGGTTATGGAGGGGATGGTCTGATGGGACAGCCTGCAGTGGCATGTAGCCGATCTGTGACTGCAAACAGCACATATCTCCAATGGCTGGTGCTGGGACACTGGATGGGGAGGGCTCTGAGTTACTACAGAGGGTTTTTTCCAAGGTGTCTGCCTGGGGAGGGGCGGGGGGGGGGGAATGAGTCTTGCCCACATGCTCAGGCTTTAGCTGATGGCCAGATTTGGGGTCGGGAAGGAATTTTCCCCCAGGTCAGATTGGCAGAGACCCTGGGGGTTTTCGCCTTCCTCTGCAGCCTGGGGCAGGGTCACTGGCAGTGGAACTAGTGTCAATGGTGGATTCGCTGTCACATGAAGGCTTGAAATAACCGCTGCGTCTCAGGGTCTTCCTCTCAGTCTGACTCCAGAGAGCCTTGGCGTATAACGGCGCCTCTGCCCCACAGCCCGCGCCTGCAGAGTCCCACGAGCCACAGCCCCTCCCCGTATGCAGCACTTTACCAAGCTGTGGGAGAGCTGGGGTGTGACGCAGGCCCCAGGAACCAGGCTCTGGAACCCCTCGGGCGCAGCCAGGCAGCGCTAGCTCTACCTCTAGCGCTGGGCATCTGCCCCCCCCCCGGTCTCCACACACCCGTGCAGCCGTCTCCTGAATCTGGCCCCCCAGGGCTCAGCCCCCGGCTCTGCCCGAGCTCCCCCTCCGGGTCCCCCTGGACGGGAAGCTGGGGAGCCCTACGTGCCCCCAAAGGGCCAGGATCCCGCCTGCAGCCAGGAGCGATTCCCAGCCAGCCTGGGAACCAGGGGGGGGGGTTATTAGATCCCAGGATCATGGGGCAGACAGACTTTGTCAGCAGATGAAGCCAAGGTTACAGCAGTGACCAGCTGGGGAGCCCCAGAGCCCCATTCCTGGTCTCTCCTCTCAGGGATCCCCCACAAGGCTCTGACCCTTGCAGCCAGCCACCCCCAGATGCCCTCCCTGGCCCTTCCCCCGTCCCTTGTCTCTTTCCGGCAAGGTGGCCACCTCTCTTTGTTTCTACCTGCCGCAGCCTGTCCCAGCCGGTTGACACAAGGCGTTGGGGTCCTGGCTAGTGTCTGTGTACATGTGTCTGGGGAGACCCATCCACCCGCTAGTGGCCTCTGCAATGATCACACACCCAGTCCCATCACTGACATATATGAGTAACACACAGGGGAAACTGAGGCACATACACAGTATTCTGAGACAACATTAAGGATATCTCCACTTTGTCACACTAGGATATAGAAAATCTCCCTTAATAGCTCCTCCCCTAAGGGATGTCTCTGTCCGAACCACGAACATATCATAGTTACACCATATTGGTGAGGAGAGGGTCACTCACGCTGGGTAGGAACGGAGGTTCTTTGAGACGTGTGTCCCTGTGGGTGCCCCACTTCAGGTGTGGGTGCGTCCCGGTGCCGTCGATCGGAAATTTCCGCAGCTGGGCCTGTCCAGGCCGTGCACACACAGCGGGTGTTTCACGCTGCCATCAGCGGCTTAACCACAGCTCGCAGTCTGACCCCTCAGTTACTTCTCCACCATCCTCAGCCTGAGATGGAGCTCCGCAGCATAGTCCCTGACTGAAAAACAAATCCCCCCAAAATTACAGTGAGAAATAGTTTAGCTAGTTAGTTTAGTCAGGATAAGTTAGCAATAGAGTAGACCATGAGTTCTAGTTAGTAAATATATATATGTGTTTGTTTTCCTTCGTTCCTCTACGACCCAGTCCCTCCTTAGTAGATAATTATTTCTACTTGGAGGACAAGACAATAAACAAAATACTTGGCACCCCGGGTTTCAAAAGATGTGGTTCTTGCAGAGATGTGATTCCCGTCTCAAACGACCACTCGCTGTGCGTTACGTGCCTCGGGGAAGGACACAACTCCTCAGAGTGTATTCACCACACTAACATGAAGGCGAGAGCCGAGCGTGATAGGGACCTCCAACTGACGCTTATTTTAATGGAGAAAACCCTCAAATCTGCATCTGAACCAGGCTCCAACGGAAGGAGGGACCAGGGCAAGCCCACTCCTCTACAACCAGGAGGAAAAGGGCCCTGACCTCGCCAGAGAGAGACACGCCGAAAAAGAAGGCGTCTCCAGCCAGATCTCTGCCTTCCATACCGCCTGCATCCCGGGTGAGCCCTTTCAATGCCCCCGGCACTTCCAGCACCATCTGCCCCGGCAAGACATTGGTTTTGACAAAAAAAGTCAACGGCGCCGAGATGCAGCCGTGATTCTACCACGACACCAATGGAATCGGCACCAAGGCCGAGCATGGTGCTGACGCCTCCTCCCATGGCACCAACAACATCAGCACAGAAAAAGGCGGCATGCAAGACAAAAGCAGCGCACACCGTGCCCATCGACAAACGCGCGTCAACTTCAACGGCAAAAACAGCGCTAAGCGGGGACCCGGACAGGTCCAGCTGCAGAAATCTCTGATCGACGGCACTGGGACACGCCAACACCTGAAATGGAGCACCCACTGGGACAGCACTTGAAGAAGAATATGGCGTTTTTGGGCTGTTGTTCTCTGACACGAAATGTCGCACCCTCCTCGAAGAAAGGGTGGACTGGCTTCTAATAGACCCAGAGAGGGACTCATTTTCCCTCCCACCTGCCCCTGAAAGGAAGAGACTGGGAACTGAGCTGGCCAGACAGCCAAGGCATGAGCGGAGGCAGCAGCCACCCCAAGAGGGAGAGAGCTACCCTGCCAGGCCTGGCCAGGAAGAGGTGCCATGCGGTGCACCTACCCCCTTCCTGTACAGACTGGGAACAGTGCCCGATAGTGGGGTGGCAGGAGTGGTCTGAGGGGGTGGTCTTAAGGGGCTTCTGGGGATCAGGGCCTTTAGTTGCCCTCACAAGGGCCTGGGCTGGAGCCTGGTGGAGTGGGAGGGCCCAGGACTCCCCAACCAAACCGCTCTCTGCACCCGACCGCCAGGCGATGCTCCCCACAAGTGAAGACCATCACTCTGCCCCACTGACCCCTGGCGTAGCATAGACCCGTCCGTGGGTCTTCCCTGACTCAATTCCTGCTTGAACCAGCACAGAGCTTTCAGCCAGACGTCCACTCTTGATGTAGAAGTTACTAGGGATGGAGAACCCGCCACAGCCTGGGATAAGTTGTCCTACTGGCTAATCACCCCGTCACTGTCAAAAAGTCCTGCCTTATTTCTCGGCTGAATTTAGCCTCTCAGCCCCTCTCCTTCTCCTGCCTCCATTGGTTTGACACGTCTCTGGACACACTTTGGCCCGTGTCCAAATTCTGCCCATCTGTCCCCTCTGATTTGCCCCCATTTTTAGCAGGGATCAGATTCTGAGGGCCAGGAAGGGCAGAGTGAGGGGAACAGCTTCAGCAGATATTTCTGGGTGAGCTCAGACCTCTCTGGCATGCTCAGAACAGCAAAGTGTCGTTTTTGAGACTTGTTACATAGCCCAGGTTGCTGGTCAGGCGCTTGTCCCAGATATGGAGGGGTTTTAGAGCTGCCTTGATAGCGAGAGATACCCAAGATGTGGCCTCCAGGAGAGACATGCTGCCTGTTATGTGAGCATATCATAACTGCGAGTATAATCACACACAGCACCACTGGTAGCTGAGCTTTCTAAAACAGTGGGCGTTCCACCACATCTCCCCTTCTCAGTTTTACAGTCCTACCCGTTACGAAATTTTACCAAATGCACCTTGTCATGAACATAACATAACACTGCTGGACTGGGTCAGACCAATGGTTCGTCTAGCCCAGTCTCCTGTCTCCCATAGGGTACCAGAACCAGAATTTCAGGGACAATGCACAGCACAGGGCAATGTTGGAGTGATCCAGCCCTGGCTTCCACGCCTGGCTTCTGGCAGTCAGAGTTTAGGTTTGCTCTGAGCATGGGCTGCATCCCTGAGTATCTTGGCTAATAGCCATCGATGGACCTGTCTTCCATGGACTTATCCAGGTCTTTTCTGAACCCAGTTATACTTTTGGCCATCACAACATCCCACGGCAATGAGTTCCAAAGGTTAATTGTGCAGTGTGTGAAAAAGTCCTTTATCATGTTTCTATTAAACCTGCTGCCTATTGATTTAATTGGGCGACACCTTGTTTTTGTATTGTGGGAAAGGGTAAATAACCCTTCCCTAGTCACTTTCTCCACACCAGTCATGGTTTTATAGACCTCTAGCAGATCCCACCTTAGTCGTCTCTTTTCCAAGCTGAATAGCCCTAATCTTTTTGGTCTTTCCTCACATGGAAGCTGTTCCATACCCTTGCTCATCTTTCTTGCGCTTCTCTGACTCTTTTCCAGTTTCACTGTATTCTTTTTGAGCTGGGATGATAAGAATTGGACACAGTATTCAAGGTGTGCATGCACTATGGATTATTGTGGTGGCATTATATTTTCTGTCTTTTTTAAAATCTTTTTCCTAATAACATTTTTTTAGCCTTTTTGACCACTGCTGTGAAATGAGCTGATGTTTTCGGAGAACTATCCATGCTGTCTCCCAGATCTCTTTCCTGAGTAACAATGACTGATTCAGAACTCATTACTATATGTGTATTTGGTATTATTTTTTCCATTGTGCATTACTTTGCACTTATCCATATTTAATTTCACCTACCATTTTGTTGTCCAGTCACCCAGGTTTGTGCGATCCCTTTGTAACTCTTCGCAGTCTGCTTTGGACTTAACTATCTGGAGTAGTTTTGTATTATTTGCAAATTTTGCCGCCTCACTATCTACTCCTTTTTCCAGATCATTCATGAATATGTTGAGCAGTGCTGGTCCCAGGACAGACACACCATCCAACTAAACACCATCTATCGGAGTGTGTCTATTCTGTCGCCCCTCACCACTGCAGTGTTTGAGCACCTCCCACGTACATCAGATTGGCCAATGCCCAATCCCCAGAGGGCTTCATGTCACTTCCAGCTCTGCTCCCTGTGAATGTGGTTCTTACTGTGGTGGAAATATTTGATCCCAGAGGAAGGTTTGCAGCATTTCCTAAGGGTGTCCAGACTGTGGCTCCATCCCGTCTCTGCTGGAAGCTTGTTGTCCAGCTGGATCCCCTCAGCTCAGAATACTTCATTTCCAGCTCTCACACCACATTGATGCTGTTCCTCTTCCTCCTGACGTCTGTCTGCCTTCAGCCAGCCACCTCCCGGGGCTCACTGCAGGTGCTGCCAGGCAAAACTAACAGCCACAAGGAAATGACTGGCCAGAGAAGTTTTCCTTCCTAGCGTTTGACACTTTGGAAAAACTGCAGTTTTAGACTGTTCTGTGACGTCCCCCGTCAGCTTCGGTCTGTGGTTTCAGGCAGCAGAGACTCCAGGAGGCCATGAGGGACCGTGCAATGGCTAGTGGAGTTTACAAGAGAGTGTTCAGACACTGTGGTGACGGGTGACAGCGCAAAGCCCAGAGAATGAGAGTGAGAAAGCAGAAGGAGCTAAAGGATCAGTCTGGGGGGGGTTCAAAGCAGAGGCCAATGGTTGGCATGATCAGAAGACAGGAGGATGCTGCACTGCATGGACCCTGGGTCTGAGCCAGCATAGCTAGAGCCCTGCAAGTCCACAGATATCCGCTGCATAGCCACAGGTAGCTGCAACCACGGACCATTGCTGCAGATTGCGGTGGATGCAGATCCAAACTGTATATTAACGCCCTGCAAAGCCGGGGATATCCACTTCATATCTGCTGATCATTTCTGGAGATCAGATGTGGACAAAAATGTTGTATCCACGCAGGGCTCTGAGTATAGCCAGTCTTATGTGCAACGGGGGAGTGCTCAACCTGTCAATGCAGAGCTGTGCTGGTGTCTGAGCTTTGCATCTCTCTCTCCCCTTTCAGCGCCACCGTTCTGAATAAAACAAACAGATCATCAGCCCCATTCTCTATTGGGGGAGCATGGGAATAATTTCTGCCCCAGCTGGCTGTCTCTTCTCGGCAGCTCTCTGCCTGGCTTCCCCAGCCTACTGCAGGCTTTGGAATAGGCGGAACCTCTCGGGAGCATTTAATGTTAATGATCCTCTCTAGGGCCCCATGATCCGTTCATTGCCGGGGGTTTTGGGACCAGCGAGGACTGCCAGCTGATTACCGAGCCACGAGGGCATTGGGCAGGGTCCGTTGGGCCTGTCTCACTGAGCTGCACCTGGTCTGTTATGCGAGGGTCATGCCCGGTCTCCCACTGGCTTCAGGGCCGGGTAAGTACTTAGAGGCAGGAGCTGTGTGACAGCAGGGCGAGTGGCCTTGAGGTGGGAAGCACATTTTGTTAGGGGACAGGAGCTGGCAATGTTCTCATGAGATGGCAGATCAGGCCTCTCAACGGCTGTAAAAGCGGATGAAGGCTGACGCAAGTGGGAGATCTCCAGTCACTTCGGACTTTCCCCTGCCACTGGGCTGCGGACCTCCAGCTTGTCAGGGTCGTGTGGTCGCTGGAGGTGCACCAGCCTCCCCGTGGGAAATGCATTCTCCAGCCTGCCGAGGCCTGCGGCAGCAGACAAGTGGTGACAGGAACAGGGTTAGTGAATCGGGCAGTCCCTAGCCACAAATCTGCATGTAGGCAGCGGGAGCTAGAGAGTCGTCTTGCACCTGGACTGAGACGGGGTGCAATCCGACAGCTGCTATCGCGACTGAGCAATCCTTTTTAGGATCCCCTCTGCACACCCCGCACGGGGAGAGGGCTAGGAAAGGTGCCCCAAACCTAGGCTGTCTCATCCACTCCGGGCTGGGTTCTCGTATTCAGCAGGATCACTCTGCCTACAGTCGAAACTATAAAAAGACAGTGACTTTTGCTACCTGGAATGTTGCCCCCCCCCCCCCTCGATGGATACAAAGATAACGTAGGAGTGGAAAGAAGAACTGCTATCATCGCCAGGGAGCTGACATCGCTGCCCTGAGTGAGACAAGGTGCCCAGATGAAGGTCTGGAGAGGAAAATCTGCAGAGGACAGGCGCGTCCATGGTGTTGGCTTTGCAATTCAGATGTTCGTTAGGCGGCTCACAGAATTACCTGTAGGAATCAACGAACGCCTTGTGACTCTCCGTTTCAAACTTAGCAACAGCCACTTTGCTATTGTCATCAGCGCATAGGCCCCAACTCATGATGCTGACGAGAAAACCAAGGGACAATTCTTCTCAGCTCTGACTGAGTCCTAACTAAAACTCCCAACCAGGGCAAGGTAATTCTCCTTGGAGATTTCAGTGCTGGAGTTGAGCATGAGTCAGATCTTTGGCATGGCGCGATTGGAAAAGAGGAAGTAGCAGCATCCTCCTTCTGAGTAAATGCATAGAACATGGCCTGGTTGTCACGAATGCCATCTTTAGATTGCATGATACGTATAAAACCACCTGGAGACATCCTCGCTCCCTCACTGCACCTTCTTGACTACGTTATTGTCAGAGATGAAGATCAGAAGGATGTCTGCATCATGAGAGCCATGCATGAGCTGATGATTGTTAGACAGACCATCGCCTTGTTAGATCCATCATGAACTTTCAGGTTGGTTTGAGGCACATACACAGGCAAATTCAGCACAAAAGAAAGCCAGCGTCACGTCTCCTCAAGATACAGTGACTTGGGAGAAACTCTCCAAGAGCGGTTTGCCGCCGTGCCTCTGGCTGGCTATGATAATGAATATTTCTGGAAGGAATTAAAGGCTGACATTCTCTTGGCTTGTGTTCAGTGCATTGGCTATGTCACCCGATGAGAACGATGTTGAGATTCAGTGTCTGCGCGACTGGAAAAGAAAAGCTCTTTGCACATGGCAAAATGACATATCACACCCACAGCAGGAAGAGGCATGTAAGCAACTTAAGGCTGAAGCCCAAAGGAAAATTTGCGACATCAGAAATAGGTGGTGGCGAGAAAAGGCCAGCGAGATTGAACTCGACACTGATGAACATGACATGAGGAACCTTTTTCTGGCAACACGGGACATTTATGGTCCACGGTCCCACGGTCTCACGTCACTCCGAGCCCAAGACTGGCTGAGGTACCTTAAGGACAATGAAGCCATCAAAGCCAGATGGAGGGCTTTTGAGTCACTCCTGGATTGTAGAGTCATAGAAGATGAGGGTTGGAAGGGACCTCAGGAGGTATCTAGTCCAAGCAGGGCCCCCACATGGGGTGGAAGGCTACACTTTACCGGGGTCCGCAGGCCCTGGGCGGCCAAGCCCAGGCTGCAACCCCCATTACCATGAGGAAAAAATTGTCATGGCTCATGAGATTGTGTGTCTGAGATGAGGGATCGTGGTGTGTGTGTAGGAGGGGACCCGTGTTACACGTTTGTACTGGGCCCAAAAACGTTATGCTTGGGCCCTGAGTCCAACCCCCTGCTCAGAGCAGGACCACCCTGACTAAACCATCCCAGCCAGGGCTTTGTCAAGCCGGGCCTTAAAATCCTCTAAGGCTGGAGATTCCACCACCTCCCTAGGTAACCAATTCCAGTGCTTCACCACCCCCCTAGTGAAAAACTTTTTCATAATGTCCATCCTAGACCTACCCGCCCTGCAACTTGAGACCATTGCTCCTTTTTCTGTCATCCACTACCATTGAGAACAGCCTAGCCCCGTCCTCCCTGGAACCCCCTTTCAGGTAGTTAAAGGCTGCTATCAAATCTCCCCTCATTCTTCTCTTCTGCAGACTAAACAAGCCTAGTTCCCTCAGCCTCTCCTCATAAGTCCTGTGCTCTAGCCCCCTAATCATTTTTGTTGCCCTCCGCTGGACTCTCTCCAACTTGTCCACATCCTTTTTGTAGTGGGGGGCCCAAAACTGGACACAATACTCCAAATGCGGCCTCACCAATGCCAAATAGAGGGGAATAATCACTTCCCATGATCTGCTGGCAATGCTCCTACTAATGCAGCCCAATATGCCATTAGCCTTCTTGACAACCAGGGCACACTGCTGACTCATATCCAGCTTCTTATCCACTGTAACCCCAGGTCCTTTTCTGCAGAGCTGCTGCCTAGCCCGTTGGTCCCCAGTCTGAACCGTGAGCTCTGATGCCACTATTGAATCCATACCTCAATGGTATGAAAGAGAATCACTTGCTGATTCCCCTCCCTCCCCCTCACCCCAAAGAAGTAACATGCGCCATCATGCAGACGAAGAACAACAAGGCAGCAGAACCAGAAAACTGATGTGGGCATCATAAGCTGGGAGGAGCAAACCACCAACCGACCTCAATGGCGTCTACTGGGAGATGAGGTTGCAAGTGTGAGCCAAGATTTTGTCCTGGGCCCACAGCCAGCTCCGGGCATGGCAGAAACAAGGGCTCTGACCACTGATGTCAGTGTCAGTGAAAATGCGAATGGCTCCGGGTTGGGATGTGAGACTCAGTTTCCCCTCGCATTATCTGAGCCAAGCTAGCTCAGGTGCAAACCCACTGGGGCCAGAGTGAAGGGCCTGGAAGACAAGTCTCCTGTCCCACCTTTTGGCAGAGGCTGGGGTGATGTGAATCCCGTGTCTCAACCTGCCCAGGGATGAGAGAATCGGTGGAGACCCTTTCTGGAGAAGGAATAAAGATTTTCCCCGATGCAGAAATGCTCCATCCCACATCCAGGACAAAATAAGGGGGGGAGAGGGACAGGACAGACAGTCCAAAAGTATTCCAGTGTTACCAGATTTGCCTTTCACCTTGGGGTGTGCTCATTTATTAGGGTTACTTTCCTGGAAGGGGATGTGATTCTAGGGGTGTGATTCTACTAATGTACTGCTTGTGTTACTTGTGTGTTCATAGGGGTACAAGTCCCCTCCCAATGGAGCTATCCTGCAGGACCTAAGATTGTCAGGGCTGGGTTCCTCCAGCCCCAGATTCAAATAAACACCCCACAGATACACACACACACATACACAGTTCAGATTAACTTAGTGTGTCTGAGCGGACCGGGCTATCAGCACTCTCAGCTGATCCCTTATGTGTCCCTGAACTCAGCAAGCTGGTGACACCACACTCTCAGTGGCCAGCCTTATATGCCCCTGGGCAACACACCAGAATAGAGCGCACTTCTGAGCAGGCTGGGTCCAAACAGCACTTTTCGGCTGCTCCCCTTATTTGCCCCTGGACTCCGTAGGCTAGGCAGAGCAGCACTTCTCATCTCTCCCCTTCACATGTCCCTTTACACCACAATTGTTCTAACAGTAACCCCCTGGATGAGCAAACCCCATAGGATTTTTGGGCACTCCAGGGTCTTTAACAGGTAAAGAAGCGTTGCTACAGAGCAAGATAGGGGCCAAGAACACAAAGGAGTAAAATAAAGTTTGGAGAGATAGAGAGAAAGTGGCAACCAGCGTGATTATAACAGGTATTTTATTGCTAGGTATATAAAACTTACAATACTAATAGTAATACCATACCAGGAGAGGAAAACAATCAAACACTTACAGTATTACACAATGACAGGTGGGGTATTGGAGAAGCTAGCCCAGGTTTGATTACAAAAGTAGAAAGTTATACCTGGACTAAGAGAGAGAGAGAGAGAGAAAGTGTGTTGGGGGAAAAACCGGGGGGCAGGGATGCGGTCTCACCACTCCATGCAGCTCAGAGGTTCCCAGGAACAGGCTGGTCAGTTTAGTGTCTGGAGCGCTTTTGTCTGGCAGAGTGCCCCGCACGAACAGTCAGGAAGAGGGGAAGTTCCAGTGGAACTGATGCAACATTATGGATCCAAGCATCAGAACAGAGGGTTGAACTCTGATAGGGGTTTTGTAGACCCCAGGTTTGTTTATGGATAAACAATGTCTGGACAAAAGGAGCTGATCCTTCCTGGAAGGGCGTCTTTCCTTGAGAGACAGCTCACCATGCGACCAGGATTCAGTGTTTTGCATATCAATAACTAGAATGGTCTGATAACTGCGGAGCTGGGTGTGTACAGGTGTGAGTTCATTTACATCGAGAGCAGAGATCTCCCAACATGCAGTGCGTCCCTGCTTCGGCAATCCCAGAGTTCAGTGCGTTCCTTGCTTTACCAATCCCAGAGTTCAGTGCATGTTCCAACTTCGATGTAGATGAGGCTTCTGTATGCCCCCTTTTACATCTTTGATGCAGATGAGGCATGGGGAGTTGTGGAGCGCTTGATGGGATTGTTTTCCACTGCACATGTGTCTGTTGAAATACCTTTGGTTTCTGGTTCAAGCATGGACAGGAGGGTTTTTTTTTTTTTTTTTTTGGGGGGGGGGTGGGGTTCAGGTGGGCTGGCCAGTTTCCCAGAACACAGAGCTGCTAGGTAACATCCAGGCCTGGGGGTAGGAGGAGGTGCCGGGAGAAAGTACTTTTCCTTCTCATAGACTCTAAGATCAGAGGGGACCATCCGATCATCTGGTCTGACCTCCTGCACAACGCAGGCCACAGAACCTCCCCCACCCGCTCCTGTAACAGACCCTGACCCAGGACTGAGTGACTGAATCACTCAAATCATGGTGGAAGGACTTCAGTATGCAGACCTTTTCCCATGGTCAAGGGGTTACTGGAGCCCAGGAGTTACTGCTTGGTCA
>NW_027132158.1:0-3436 GCF_026122565.2 Emydura macquarii macquarii | reverse complement strand
TAGGGGGTGGGGGTATTGGCAATAGGGGGTGGGGTATAGGGGGTGGGGGTATTGGCAATAGGGGGAGGGGGTGGCGTATTGGCAATAGGGGGTGGGGTATAGGGGGTGGGGGTATTGGCAATAGGGGGTGGGGTATAGGGGGTGGGGTATTGGCAATAGGGGGTGGGGTATAGGGGGTGGGGTATAGGGGGTAGGGGTATTGGCAATAGGGGGTGGGGTATAGGGGGTGGGGGTATTGGCAATAGGGGGTGGGGTAATAGGGGGTGGGGTATAGGGGGTGGGGGTATTGGCAATAGGGGGTGGGGTATAGGGGGTGGGGGTATAATAGGGGGTGGGTTATAGGGGGAGGCGGAATTCGCAATAGCGGGTGGGGTATAGGGGGTGGGGGTATTGGCAATAGGGGGTGGGGTATAGGGGGTGGGGTAAAGGGGCAACGGGTATTGGCAATAGGGGGTGGGGTATAGGGGGTGGGGGTATTGGCAATAGGGGGTGGGGTATAGGGGGTGGGGGTATTGGCAATAGGGGGGGGGGTATAGGGGGTGGGGGTATTGGCAATAGGGGGTGGGGTATAGGGGGTGGGGTATAGGGGGTATTGGCAATAGGGGGTGGGGTATAGGGGGTGGGGTATAGTAGGGGTGGCAATAGGGGGTGGGGTATAGGGGGTGGGGTATTGGCAATAGGGGGTGGGGTATAGGGGGTGGGGTATAGGGGGTGGGGTATTGGCAATAGGGGGTGGGGTATAGGGGGTGGGGGTATTGGCAATAGGGGGTGGGGTATAGGGGGTGGGGGTATTGGCAATAGGGGGTGGGGTCTAGGGGGTGGGGTATTGGGGTATAGGGGGTGGGGTATTGGGGTATAGGGGGTGGGGTATTGGCAATAGGGGGTGGGGTATAGGGGGTGGGGGTATTGGCAATAGGGGGTGGGGTATAGGGGGTGGGGGTATTGGCAATAGGGGGTGGGGTATAGGGGGTGGGGGTATTGGCAATAGGGGGTGGGGTATAGGGGGTGGGGTATAGGGGGTGGGGGTATTGGCAATAGGGGGTGGGGTATAGGGGGTGGGGGTATTGGCAATAGGGGGTGGGGTATAGGGGGTGGGGTATAGGGGGTGGGGGTATTGGCAATAGGGGGTGGGGTATAGGGGGTGGGGTATTGGCAATAGGGGGTGGGGTATAGGGGGTGGGGGTATTGGCAATAGGGGGTGGGGTATAGGGGGTGGGGGTATTGGCAATAGGGGGTGGGGTATAGGGGGTATAGGGGGTGGGGGTATTGGCAATAGGGGGTGGGGTATAGGGGGTGGGGGTATTGGCAATAGGGGGTGGGGTATAGGGGGTGGGGTATTGGCAATAGGGGGTGGGGTATAGGGGGGTGGGGTATAGGGGGTGGGGGTATTGGCAATAGGGGGTGGGGTATAGGGGGTGGGGGTATTGGCAATAGGGGGTGGGGTATAGGGGGTGGGGTATAGGGGGTGGGGGTATTGGCAATAGGGGGTGGGGTATAGGGGGTGGGGTTGTGGGGGTGGGGTATAGGGGGTGGGGGTATTGGCAATAGGGGGTGGGGTATAGGGGGTGGGGGTATTGGCAATAGGGGGTGGGGTATAGGGGGTGGGGTATAGCAATAGGGGTGGCGTATAGAGACGAGGTCTATTGGCAATAGGGGGTGGGGTATAGGGGGTAGGGGGTATTGGCAATAGGGGGTGGGGTATAGGGGTGGGGGTATTGGCAATAGGGGGTGGGGTATAGGGGGTGGGGGTATTGGCAATAGGGGGTGGGGTATAGGGGGTGGGGGTATTGGCAATAGGGGGTGGGGTATAGGGGGTGGGGGGGGTATTGGCAATAGGGGGGGGTATATGGGGGTATAGGGGGTATAGGGGGTATAGGGGGTGGGGGTATTGGCAATAGGGGGTGGGGTATAGGGGGAGCTCGATAGGGGCAACGTGTATTGGCAATAGGGGGTGGGGTATAGGGGGTGGGGGTATTGGCAATAGGGGGTGGGGTATAGGGGGTGGGGGAATTGGCAATAGGGGGTGGGGTATAGGGGGTGGGGTATAGGGGGTGGGGGTATTGGCAATAGGGGGTGGGGTATAGGGGGTGGGGTATTGGCAATAGGGGGTGGGGTATAGGGGGTGGGGTATTGGCAATAGGGGGTGGGGTATAGGGGGTATATTGGCAATAGGGGGTGGGGTATAGGGGGTGGGGTATAGGGATAGGGGGTGGGGTATAGGGGGTGGGGTATAGGGGGGTATTGGCAATAGGGGGTGGGGTATAGGGGGTGGGGGTATTGGCAATAGGGGGTGGGGTATAGGGGGTGGGGGTATTGGCAATAGGGGGTGGGGTATAGGGGGTGGGGGTATTGGCAATAGGGGGTGGGGTATAGGGGGTGGGGGTATTGGCAATAGGGGGTGGGGTATAGGGGGTGGGGGTATTGGCAATAGGGGGGGGTATAGGGGGTATAATAGGGGTGGGGTATAGGGGGGGGTGGGGTATTGGGGGGTAGGGGGTGGGAGGGGTATTGGCAATAGGGGGTGGGGTATAGGGGGTGGGGGTATTGGCAATAGGGGGTGGGGTATAGGGGGTGGGGTAATGGCCATAGGGGGTGGGGTATAGGGGGTGGGGGTATTGGCAATAGGGGGTGGGGTATAGGGGGTGGGGTATAGGGGCTATATTGGCAATAGGGGGTGGGGTATAGGGGGTGGGGTATAGGGGGTGGGGGTATTGGCAATAGGGGGTGGGGTATAGGGGGTAGGGGTATTGGCAATAGGGGGGGGTGGGGTATAGGGGGTATATTGGCAATAGGGGGTGGGGTATAGGGGGGGGTATAGGGGGGGTGGGGGGGTGGGGTATAGGGGGTAGGGGGGGGGCAATAGGGGGTGGGGTATAGGGGGTGGGGGTATTGGCAATAGGGGGTGGGGTATAGGGGGTGGGGGTATTGGCAATAGGGGGTGGGGTATAGGGGGTGGGGGTATTGGCAATAGGGGGTGGGGTATAGGGGGTGGGGGTATTGGCAATAGGGGGTGGGGTATAGGGGGTGGGGGTATTGGCAATAGGGGGTGGGGTATAGGGGGTGGGGTATTGGCAATAGGGGGGGGGGGGTATTGGGGTATAGGGGGGGGTATTGGCAATAGGGGGTGGGGTATATGGCAATAGGGGGTGGGGGTATTGGCAATAGGGGGTGGGGTATAGGGGGTGGGGTATTGGCAATAGGGGGGGGTATAGGGGTATTGGCAATAGGGGGTGGGGTATAGGGGGTGGGGGTATTGGGGGGGTGGGGTATTGGGGGTAGGGGGTGGGGTATAGGGGGTGGGGTATAGGGGGTATTGGCAATAGGGGGTGGGGTATAGGGGGTAGGGTATAGGGGGTGGGGGTATTGGCAATAGGGGGTGGGGTATAGGGGGTGGGGGTATTGGCAATAGGGGGTGGGGTATAGGGGTGGGGTATAG
>NW_027132157.1:0-3480 GCF_026122565.2 Emydura macquarii macquarii | reverse complement strand
ACGAGCTGTTGGCCTTAACACAGGATGAGCCATATGGTCCAGAACAGCCTTTTAATCAATAAAATTGTTGCAAAAACAGCAGATACAGTTAGAGACTCTCAAGAACAATAGTTTAGTGAGGAGAACAGACCTATTGCACGCTGCTATCAACAAGAAATCCAAGGGACGAAGAAGTCCAGGAGAGTCGGGAGTTCTTCAAGGAGACAACATTAAAGGCACAACTGCAAGCTATCCCGAGGCAAAGGAAAGACAGGAAGAATAGTAGGAGGTCAGTTTGGCTCCATGAGGAGCACATTAATGACCTGAAAATCAAAACCGAATCCTACTAAAAGTGAAAACAGGGCAGACTTGCTAAGGAGTATAAAAGAACAGCACAAGCATACAGGAAAATCAGAAAGGCTAAGGCACAAAATGAATTACGCCCAGCAAAGGACATACAAGGCAATAAGAAGAGGTTCTGTCAATATATTAGGAGCAAGAGAAAGATGAAGGGAAGTGTAGGTCCTCTACTTCGCCAGAAAAGAGAGTTAATAACTGCTCTAATCTCAAGAAAACTGAGATGCTTACAGCCTGTTTTGCTTCAGTCTTCGTTAAAAAGGTTAATGATGACCAGATACTCAACATAATTAATATTAATAACCAGGGGAAGGAATACAAGCCAAAATAGGGAAAGAACAGATTGAAGATTCATTATATCTTGATTTTAATAAGGCTTTTCACAAAGTTCTGCATGTTATTATATTATATATATTATGTTAAAACTGAGGAAATGTGGTCTAGATGAAATTACTACAAGGTGGGTGAACTACTGGTTGAAAGAACATACTCAAAGAGTAGTAATCAATGGTTTGCTGTAAGATTAGGAGAGAGACTCTAGTGGGGTCCCATAGGGGGCAGTGTGGGGTTGGGTACTATTCAATATTTTCATTAATGACCTGTATAATTGAGTAGACTTATAAAGTTATAAAATGCTTATAAAGTTTATAGATGACACTAAGCTGGGAAGGGTTGCAAGCACTTATGAGGACAGATTTAAAATTCAAAATGACCTTGACAAATTGAAGAACTGATCTGAATTCAGCAAGATGAAATTCAAGTGCATAAGACTTCACTTAGGAAGGAAATGTCACATGCACAGCTACAAAATGAGAAATAACTCGCTAGGTGGTAGGAGTGCTGAAAAGAATCTGGGGGTTCTAACAGACACAAATTGAATATGAGTCATCAATGCGACACAGCTGCAAAGAAAGTTAATATGATTCTGGGGTGTATTGACAGGAGTGCTGTATGTTAGACACTGGTGGTAGTTGTCCTGCTCTACTCAGTACGGTGACCAGATGTGGAGAAATTGGAGAGAGGTCAGAGGAGAGCAACAAAATGATAAAAGGTTTAGAAAACCTGACCTTTCAGGAAAGGTTAAAAAAAAGGGAATGTTTAGTCTTGAGAAATGAAGACCGGGGAGGGACCTGATAAAGAGGACAGTGATCAGTTGTTCTTCATGTCCACTGAAGGTAGGATAAGAAATAATGGGCTTAATCTGCAGTAAGATTTGATTTAGGTTAGATATGAGGAAAAACTTTCCAACTCTAAGGGTAATTAAGCTCTGAAATAGGTTTCCAAGGAAGGGCATGGAGTGCCCATCATCGGAAGCTTTTCAAAACAAGTTGGACAAATGCCTGTCGGGGTGGTCTAGGTTTGCTCGATCCTGCTGCAACTCAGGGAGCTGGACTGATGACTTCTCGAGGGCCCTTCCAGCCCCACATTTCTATGAGTCTATGATTAACCCATTCCAGACCAGAACCATTTTAACACCAATAAGGACCCAGAAAACTAGGTTCCAAAGGGGTCCAGGTGACCAAGACGATACACATAAGACAACCAATTTAGACAACACTATGCCATGGAAAAATCTCTTCCAAATCTACCTTCAAGTTCCTGTTCTGGGCAATAAACTGCTTTATGGCTAGAACGGCACAGAATGCTCAGTTCCAAAGAGGGACAGGGGACTAAAATGATACACATAGTAAAACAAACTGAGAAAAATGCTCTGCCATAGAAAATGCTTCTAAACATACTTTCAGTTGCCTGCCCCGACAGTGAATAGCTTTGTTTACAAAATTGCCAAGGGCATTCCATTCTGAAGGGGCTAAAAGGTTACACACAACACACTAAATAAAAACAACACTATCCTACAGAAAATCCCTTCCAAAACCACCTTTAATGGTCCCTTTGGGGCTCTCCAGTGTTCTAAATAAAGCTTCAAAACTGAGCATTCACGAAGTTTTATTAAGAAGGCTATTTATTGACCAAAGCAGGCAACAGAAGACGGGTGCTGCAGAGATCTTTTTGTAGTATAGTGTTCTTCTCGGAAAGTTGTATTACATGTATCGTCGTAGCCAGAGCCTCTTCAGAACCGAGTGTCCACAGAGATTTCATCAACGACGCAATTTATTGCCCGAAGCGAGCAATTGAAGGCATGGTTAGAAGAGGTTTTCTGCAGCATAGTGTTATTCATAGAATCATAGAAGATTTGGGTTGGAAGGGACCTCAGGAGGTCATCTAGTCCCACCCCCTGCTCAAAGCAGGACCAACCCCAACTAAACCATCCCAGCCAGGGCTTTGTCAAGCCGCAGCTTAAAAACCTCTAAGGATGGAGATTCCACCACGTCCCTAAGTAACCCATTCCAGTGCTTCATCACCCTCCTAGGGAAAAACTTTTTCCTAATATCCAACCTAGACCTCCCCAACTGCAACTTGAGACCATTGCTCCTTGTTCTGTCATCTGCCACCACCGAGAACAGCCTAGCTCCATCCTCCCTGGAACCCCCTTTCAGGTAGTTAAAGGCTGCTGTCAAATCCCCCCTCATTCTTCTCTTTTGCAGACTAAATGAGCGTAGTTCCCTCAGCCTCTCCTCATAAGTCTTGTGCTCCAGCCCCCTAATCATTTTTGTTACCCCCGCTGGATTCTCTCCAACTTGTCTACATCCTTTTTGTAGTGGTGGGCCCATAACTGGACACAACACTCCAAATACAGCCTCACGAATGCCGAATAAAGGGGAATAATCACTTCCCTCGATCTGCTGGCAATGCTCCTACTATTGCAGCCCAATATGCTATTAGCCTTCTTGGCAAGCAGGGCACACTGCTGATTCATATCCAGCTTCTTATCCACTGTAACCCCCAGGTCCTTTTCTGCAGAACTGCTGCCTAGCCCATCGGTCCCCAGTCTGTAGCTGTGCATGGGATTCTTCCCTATCCCTACCTTCCAGGGTATCTACCACTCCCCCCAGCTTAGTGTCATCTGCAAACTTGCTGAAGGTGCAATCTACCCTATCCTCCAGATCATTAATGAAGAAGTTGAACAAAACCGGCACCAGGACTGACCCCTGAGGCACTCCACTTGTGACTGGCTGCCAGTTAGACATGGAGCCATTGATCACTACCCATTGAGCCCGATGATCTAGCCAGTTTTCTATCCAT
>NW_027132156.1:0-3502 GCF_026122565.2 Emydura macquarii macquarii | reverse complement strand
AATAAAGAAGTCATATGAGGTTTCCATTGGGCTCACTGAGAGTCAAATGAGGTCACAGTTGTGCATAATCTGAGGTCAAGGGGTCATATGAGGTCAAAAGGGATGTTATTGAATAAGCAAGGGGTCAAATGAGGGTCACAATTGGGGTCAATGAGGGGTCAAAGGGTCATACGAGGTCACAATTGGGGGTCAGTGAGGAATAAAGAGGTCATATGAGGTCTCCATTGGGGGTCACTGAGGAGTGAAGGGGTCATATAAGGTCACGGGTGAGTGTGGAGTCAAGGGGTCATTCAAAATCAAAAGAAGGAATTTATTTTGAGTCAAGGGGTCATACGAGGTCACAATTGGGTCACTGAGGAGTCAAGGGGGTCATACGAGGTCACAGTTGGGGGGTTATCAGTGAAGTATAAAGAGGTCATAGGAGGTTGCCATTGGGGTCATTGAGGGTCAAGGGGTCAAATGAAGGAGTCACTGAGGAATCAAGGGTCATATGAGGTCACAAGGGAGGTCAATGAGGAGTCAAGGGGTCATACGAGGTCACAGTCGTAATCTGGCGTCAAGGGGTCATATGAGGTCACAAGGGATGGTATTGAATAAGCAAGGGGTCAAATGAGCATAATCTGGCGTCAGGGGGTCATATGAGGGTCAATGAGGAGTCAAAGGGTCATATGAGGTCACAATTGGGGGTCAGTGAGGAATAAAGAGGTCATATGAGGTCTCCATTGGGGTCATTGAGGAGTTAAGAGGTCAAATGAAGGAATCAAATGAAGGATGTCACAATGAGGATCAATTTGCACTCAAAGGGTAAAATGAGGTCACAAGGGAGGTCAATGAGGAATCAAGGGGTCATATGAGGTCACAATTGTGCTGTAATCTGGAGTCAAGGGGTCATATGAGGTCACAAGGGATGGTAATGAATAATCAATGGGTCAAATGAGGTTACAATTGGGGGCAATGAAGAATAAAGAGGTCATATGAGGTCTCCATTGGGGTCATTGAGGAGTCAAGGGGTCATATAAGGTCACAGTTGGGGTGAGTGTGGCGTCAACGGGGCATTCAAAATCAAAAGAAGGAATTTATTTAGAGTCAACGGGTCAAATGAGATCAAAAAGGAGGTCAATGAGGAGTCAAGGGGTCATATGGTCACAACTGTGCTTAATCTAGAGTAAAGGGGTTATATGAGGTCAAAAGGGATGGTATTGAATAAGCAAGGGGTCAAAGAGGAGTCAAGGGGGTCATACGAGGTCACAGTTGGGGGGTCAGTGAGGAATAAAGAGGTCATATAAGGTCTCCATTGGGGTCATAGAGGAGTCAAAGGGTCAAATGAGGGCAAATGAAGGAGTCACTGAGGAGTCAAGGGGTCATATGCGGTCACAAGGGATGGTATTGAATAAGCAAGGGGTCAAATGAGGTCACAATTGGGGGTCAATGAGGAGTCAAAGGGTCATACGAGGTCACAATTGGGGGTCAGTGAGGAATAAAGAGGTCATATGAGGTCTCCATTGGGGTCTTTGAGGAGTCAAGGGGTCATATAAGGTCACAGTTGGGGTGAGTGTGGCGTCAAGGGGTCATTCAAAAATCAAAAGAAAAATTTATTTAGAGTCACGGGGTCATATGAGGTCACAATTGCGGTCATTGAGGAGTCAAGGGGTCATAAGAGGTCACAATGGTGGATCAATTTGCACTCAAAGGGTCAAATGAGGTCACAAGGGAGGTCAATGAGGAGTCAAGGGGTTATATGAGGTCACAAGGGTTGGTAATGAATAATCAAGGGGTCAAATGAGGTTACAATTGGGGGCAATGAAGAATAAAGAGCTCATATGAGGTCGCCATTGGGGGCATTGAGGAGTCAAGGGGTCATATGAGGTCACAAGGGAGGTCAATGAGGAGTCAAGGGGTCATACGAGGTCACAATTGTGCGTAATCTGGCGTCAAGGGGTCATATGAGGTCACAAGGGATGGTATTGAATAAGCAAGGGGTCAAATGAGGTCACAATTGGGGTCAATGAGGATTCAAAGGGTCATACGAGGTCACAATTGGGGGTCAGTGAGGAATAAAGAGGTCATATGAGGTCTCCATTGGGGTCATTGAGGAGTCAAGAGGTCAAATGAAGGAATCACTGAGGAGTCATATGATGTCACAATGGTGGATCAATTTGCACTCAAAGGGTAAAATGAGGTCACAAGGGAGGTCAATGAGGAATCAAGGGGTCATATGAGGTCACAATTGTGCTTAATCTGGAGTCATGGGGTCATATGAGGTCACAAGGGATGGTAATGAATAATCAATGGGTCAAATGAGGTTACAATTGGGGGCAATGAAGAATAAAGAGGTCATATGAGGTCTCCATTGGGGTCATTGAGGAGTCAAGGGGTCATATAAGGTCACAGTTGGGGTGAGTGTGGCGTCAACGGGGCATTCAAAATCAAAAGAAGGAATTTATTTAGAGTCAACGGGTCAAATGAGATCAAAAAGGAGGTCAATGAGGAGTCAAGGGGTCATATGAGGTCACAACTGTGCTTAATCTAGAGTAAAGGGGTTATATGAGGTCAAAAGGGATGGTATTGAATAAGCAAGGGGTCAAAGAGGAGTCAAGGGGGTCATACGAGGTCACAGTTGGGGGGGTCAGTGAGGAATAAAGAGGTCATATAAGGTCTCCATTGGGGTCATAGAGGAGTCAAAGGGTCAAATGAGGTCAAATGAAGGGGTCACTGAGGAGTCAAGGGGTCATATGCGGTCACAAGGGATGGTATTGAATAAGCAAGGGGTCAAATGAGGTCACAATTGGGGGTCAATGAGGAGTCAAAGGGTCATACGAGGTCACAATTGGGGGTCAGTGAGGAATAAAGAGGTCATATGAGGTCTCCATTGGGGTCTTTGAGGAGTCAAGGGGTCATATAAGGTCACAGTTGGGGTGAGTGTGGCGTCAAGGGGTCATTCAAAAATCAAAAGAAAAATTTATTTAGAGTCACGGGGTCATATGAGGTCACAATTGCGGTCATTGAGGAGTCAAGGGGTCATAAGAGGTCACAATGGTGGATCAATTTGCACTCAAAGGGTCAAATGAGGTCACAAGGAGGTCAATGAGGAGTCAAGGGTTATATGAGGTCACAAGGGTTGGTAATGAATAATCAAGGGGTCAAATGAGGTTACAATTGGGGGCAATGAAGAATAAAGAGCTCATATGAGGTCTCCATTGGGGTCATTGAGGAGTCAAGGGGTCATATGAGGTCACAATTGTGCATAATCTGGAGTCAAGGGGTCATATGGAGGTTGCACAAGATGGTATTGAATAAGCAAGGGGTCAATGAGGAATTGGGGTCAATAAAAAGGGTCATACGAGGTCACAATTGGGGGTCAGGCATAAAGGTCATATGAGGTCTCCATTGGGGTCATTGAGGAGTGAAGGGGGTCATACGAGGTCACAATGGTGGCTCAATTTGCACTCAAAGGGTCAAATGAGGTCACAAGGGAGGTCAATGAGGAGTCAAGGGGTCATAT
>NW_027132155.1:0-3465 GCF_026122565.2 Emydura macquarii macquarii | reverse complement strand
TAAGTCAGGTGCTGCTGACATTGGGTCCGTGCTAGCTGATGAAGGGAATTATTTTCTTCCTTTTTTTGAGTTTGCAGAAGATGCTGCCGTGGCTTCTGTAGATTTCTGTAGATTTGTGTAATGAGGCTGAGATTTTCAAAGTCAGCTAGAAGATTTGGTTCTCCAATTCCTGTTAATTTTAATGCAGACTGAGTGTGCCTATCCTTTAGGCAGCTTTGAAAATATCAGCCTGAAAGCATGTCCAAGACAGCTAGATGCTCTTAGGAGCACTTCTATGATCTGTAGAGCTCCAGATATACAGGTAGGGCTCTACACAGAAGGAGAGAGACAGACTCTCACATAAGATACATAAGAGCCATGCGGATGAATTTGTAGACTTATTTCAGTGCTCACTCACATGCTACTTCTGCAGATGCAGCACATCAACGTGCAGTCGTCTGACCCCCTCTTAGTTTCCGCAGAGCCCCTTTCATCTCCTTGTTCCTCAGTGTGTAGATGACTGGGTTCAGCACGGGCGTAGCCACATTGGCAGAGATCTGCAGAGCGTTCGCCACCACTTTGCTCAGCCGTGGCTGCATATAGACCAGGGCACAGGGCCCAAAGAACAGCGTCACCACCGTCAGATGTGAGGCGCAAGTGGAGGCTGATTTCCGTAGCCCTTCGGCTGAGTTCATCTTCAGGATGGAGTAGATGATGCAGACGTAGGACATGAGGATGAGGAGGAAGCAGGTCATGGGCACCAGGCCATTATTGGAGAAGCTCACAGTCTCAATTATGTACGTGTCTGTGCAGGCCAGCTTGGCCACGGGGAAGATGTCACAGAAGTAAAAGTCTATCACATTGGGCCCGCAGTGGGGCAGCGTGAAGGTCAGGCTGGTGAGAATGGTGGCATGGAAGGAGTTGCTGATCTAGGTGCCGGCAGCCAGGATGGCGCACACCCTCCAGTTCATGATGATCAGGTAGCGCAGCGGGTGGCAGATGGCCATGTACTGTCAAAGGCCATGACTGTGCAGAGCAGGCACTCGGTGCTGCCTAGGAAGTGGTAGAAGACGACCTGGGACATGCAGCCACCCAGCGAGATAGATCTACTCTTGGTCCAGAGACTGACCAGCAATTTAGGGGTGCTGATGGAGGCGAATCCAAGGTCCACCACAGAGAGATTGCAGAGGAAGAGGTACACAGGGGTGTGCAGGATGGAGTCAGCGAGGATGGCTGAAAAAATGAGCAAGTTGCCCAGTAGGGTGCAAAGATAGAAAGCTAATGAAAAGGAGTGCGATTCTCCATTTCCATGCAAGACAGGGTCATTCCTGGAGGCACAGAGATAATGCAGCCAGATTAGCAATCTCAATAAATTATGATTTGTTAATTCGTTAGCACACTATAACTTAATCTACAAGGGTAAATCTTTCTAACCATCATAAGTTTGGTGAAAGTGAGTGGAGAATCAGGACTCTAATATTTCATCGATTCTATTTGATGCTACTCAATTTAATTGTCCTTTCTTCCTTTCCATTCAACCATCTTCTATCTATTCAGTTCTTATAGATCATACTAGGAAGAAATACATGGGAGGGTCCAGGTGGCAGTCACCGAGGATGGCTAATAAGATGAGCAGGTTACCCAGCAGGGTGCAGAGGTAGAAAGCTAAGAAGACGACGAAGAGGATGGTCTGAAGGCCGTCAGTGTTGGGGCTTCATAAGAGGTTGAAATGAGTCACCACAGTGTGGTTGACCAACCCTACAATGGACTCATTCCTAGGGTAGGGGAGAGAAATAATTCCCATGAGTTACAGAAACAAAAATAGATATCATCGTATTGCTGCAATGCTCACCCTTCCTTCCACTGCCACCGCTTTACTGCATGTCACCCCATTATTGCCTTTCATTCGTAGTAGTTTATATTTAGATCATTCTCATGCCTCTTGGGATTAGGTCCTCACTGTACAGTGCAGAACAGAGAAAGAGAAAATGTCTGCCTTGAAAATTTTACTATCCAAAGATGAACAGACAAAGGGGATGTCCTACTCCATTCTACTCTATTCCAGTTTCATCTCTTCTCTCCTCTCCTGCTCTAATTTCTTCAACTCTATTCTATACACCTCCTGCACCATCTTTATCTCTACAGCATCTTAGAGCCTTCCATTGGTGGATTAGGTGATGTGACCAATGTTTTTCATATGTGGTTTGTTCTTTCTCTCATCCTCTCTGCAAAAGGATTATTGTGTGTGCAGTGGAGTAGTTTGTTTGGCAGGGATTCATTTTTATCAATGTAGGTGCTGCTCTGTGTTTGTGTTAAAGGAGAGGGTGAGGGTGCACAATACGAACAAATAAATCTAGTGAAGAATTGTCCCAGCTTTGTTAATTATATGAAGTGTTTGGGGTTTTTTATGGGGGTTAGAGAGATAGAGAGAGAAAGGGAAAAAAGAAGAGGAATAGCGACAGTTTGTCATATGCTCAGCCATGATCAGCAGAGTCTGTTCTGTAAATATCGATTTTTAAGGTCAGATTTGACACACAAAAATGAAGTCTATTTGCATTTTGTCAGGGAGTTTTCCCCATGCATGAGAAGTGCTGTTGAAAGGGAGAAGCTGCCGTGTTGGGGTTATCACGTCCTGTCTACACTACAGAGCTTACAGCAGCATCGTTCTGCAGCTGCCAATCCAGACACACGAAGAGAGAACTCTATCATCAACTTAATTACTCCAGCCCCTGCGAGCAGCGGTAGCTATGTCAGTGTGGGAAGCTCTTCCACCAACACAGAGTTGTCCACACCAGCGCTTACGTCCTTGTAACTTACTCTGGCTTATTCAGCCCCCTGAACAACGTAACTTATACCGATCGCAGCTGTGGTGTGTACATAGCCACACAGAGATTAACGAAGAGAGGGAGATAAAAGATACACATCTGCAACAGAGACAGGCAGACAGGTACTGCAGAGAGACGCATGGACATATGGATGGATGGATTTTTCTCTAAAAAAATATTTGGGTGACATCGTCCTTGAGTGAGGTGGAAACTGACAAATTTCAAGACAGGAAGAGAGCGAGGGACAGAGAGAAAATCTTTACCAAACCAATTGTCTTACACTGGCTGCATTGGGAGAGGATGATCCAGCTGAATGCAATTTTTCCTCTTTCTCCTGGCCATGACTCTTGTGTAGAAGTGTCCAGATTTCTCAACCAAAACAGCACATCACACAGCAGAGGTGCCCGGTGTGCACTTTTCTTATCCAGCCTGCAGACCTAATCGTCTTCGAAGGTAGCCAGGGATGTCCACAACGTATTGTCACATGCTAACCCATAAAAGATCAGGGGACATGGGATGTTACTTATCATCTAGTCTCTCCCGCCATGTAACACAAGCCAGTGAATTCCACCTAGGAGTGTGACATCAGAGTGAACTGGGCCAGGGGTTCACCTAGTGGTCTGTGTCAGGAACAGAGCTTTCTCCTTGGTTTGTATTAGCC
>NW_027132154.1:0-34504 GCF_026122565.2 Emydura macquarii macquarii | reverse complement strand
CTGTGGCCCTATAAAGACTTTAGTATTTAAAGGGCCACAGAACTCTCGTTGTTTTTGCCATATTGGCTTTGATATGAAAAGCTCAAAGGATAGAAACATCTACGTTGTTTTTGGCACAGAACTCTCGTTGTTTTTGCCATATTGGCTTTGATAAGAAAAGCTCAAAGGATAGAAGCGTTGTTTTTGCCATATTGTTGCTTTGATAAGAAAAGCTCAAAGGATAGAAGCATCTACGTTGTTTTTGCCATATTGGCTTTTTAAGAAAAGCTCAAAGGATAGAAGCATCTACGTTGTTTTTGGCAACGAGAGTTCTGTGGCCTTTAAAGACTAAAGTCTTTAAAGGGCCGCAGAACTCTCGTTGTTTTTGCCATATTGGCTTTGATAAGAAAAGCTCAAAGGATAGAAGCATCTACGTTGTTTTTGGCAACGAGAGTTCTGTGGCCCTTTAAAGACTAAAGTCTTTAAAGGGCCACAGAACTCTCGTTGTTTTTGCCATATTGGCTTTGATAAGAAAAGCTCAAAGGATAGAAGCATCTACGTTGTTTTTGGCAACGAGAGTTCTGTGGCCCTATAAAGACTTTAGTCTTTAAAGGGCCACAGAACTCTCGTTGTTTTTGCCATATTGGCTTTGATAAGAAAAGCTCAAAGGATAGAAGCATCTACGTTGTTTTTGGCAACGAGAGTTCTGTGGCCCTTTAAAGACTAAAGTCTTTAAAGGGCCACAGAACTCTCGTTGTTTTTGCCATATTGGCTTTGATAAGAAAAGCTCAAAGGATAGAAGCATCTACGTTGTTTTTGGCAACGAGAGTTCTGTGGCCCTTTAAAGACTAAAGTCTTTAAAGGGCCAAGAACTCTCGTTGTTTTTGCCATATTGGCTTTGATAAGAAAAGCTCAAAGGATAGAAGCATCTACGTTGTTTTTGGCAACGAGAGTTCTGTGGCCCTTAAAGACTAAAGTCTTTAAAGGGCCACAGAACTCTCGTTGTTTTTGCCATATTGGCTTTGATAAGAAAAGCTCAAAGGATAGAAGCATCTACGTTGTTTTTGGCAACGAGAGTTCTGTGGCACCTTTAAAGACTAAAGTCTTTAAAGGGCCACAGAACTCTCGTTGTTTTTGCCATATTGGCTTTGATAAGAAAAGCTCAAAGGATAGAAGCATCTACGTTGTTTTTGGCAACGAGAGTTCTGTGGCACTTTAAATACTAAAGTCTTTAAAGGGCCACAGAACTCTCGTTGTTTTTGCCATATTGGCTTTGATAAGAAAAGCTCAAAGGATAGAAGCATCTACGTTGTTTTTGGCAACGAGAGTTCTGTGGCCCTTTAAAGACTAAAGTCTTTAAAGGGCCACAGAACTCTCGTTGTTTTTGCCATATTGGCTTTGATAAGAAAAGCTCAAAGGATAGAAGCATCTACGTTGTTTTTGGCAACGAGAGTTCTGTGGCCCTATAAAGACTTTAGTCTTTAAAGGGCCACAGAACTCTCGTTGTTTTTGCCATATTGGCTTTGATAAGAAAAGCTCAAAGGATAGAAGCATCTACGTTGTTTTTGGCAACGAGAGTTCTGTGGCCCTTTAAAGACTAAAGTCTTTAAAGGGCCACAGAACTCTCGTTGTTTTTGCCATATTGGCTTTGATAAGAAAAGCTCAAAGGATAGAAGCATCTACGTTGTTTTTGGCAACGAGAGTTCTGTGGCCCTTAAAGACTAAAGTCTTTAAAGGGCCACAGAACTCTCGTTGTTTTTGCCATATTGGCTTTGATAAGAAAAGCTCAAAGGATAGAAGCATCTACGTTGTTTTTGGCAACGAGAGTTCTGTGGCCCTATAAAGACTTTAGTCTTTAAAGGGCCACAGAACTCTCGTTGTTTTTGCCATATTGGCTTTGATAAGAAAAGCTCAAAGGATAGAAGCATCTACGTTGTTTTTGGCAACAGAGTTCTGTTGGCCATATTGGCTTTAAAGACTAAAGTCTTTAAAGGATAGAAGCATCTACGTTGTTTTTGCCAATTGGCTTTGATAAGAAAAGCTCAAAGGATAGAAGCATCTTCATTGTTTTTGGCCACAGAAATCTCGTTGTTTTTGCCATATTGGCTTTGATAAGAAAAGCTCAAAGGATAGAAGCATCTACGTTGTTTTTGGCAACGAGAGTCCTGTGGCCCTCTAAAGACTAAAGTCTTTAAAGGGCCACAGAACTCTCGTTGTTTTTGACATATTGGCTTTGATAAGAAAAGCTCAAAGGATAGAAGCATCTACGTTGTTTTTGGCAACGAGAGTTCTGTGGCCTTTAAAGACTAAAGTCTTTAAAGGGCCACAGAACTCTCGTTGTTTTTGCCATATTGGCTTTGATAAGAAAAGCTCAAAGGATAGAAGCATCTACGTTGTTTTTGGCAACGAGAGTTCTGAGGCCCTCTAAAGACTAAAGTCTTTAAAGGGCCGCAGAACTCTCGTTGTTTTTGCCATATTGGCCTTGATAAGAAAAGCTCAAAGGATAGAAGCATCTACGTTGTTTTTGGCAACGAGAGTTCTGTGGCCCTTTAAAGACTAAAGTCTTTAAAGGGCCGCAGAACTCTCGTTGTTTTTGCCATATTGGCTTTGATAAGAAAAGCTCAAAGGATAGAAGCATCTTCATTTTTTTTGGCACAGAACTCTCGTTGTTTTTGCCATATTGGCTTTGATAAGAAAAGCTCAAAGGATAGAAGCATCTACGTTGTTTTTGGCAACGAGAGTTCTGTGGCACTTTAAAGACTAAAGTCTTTAAAGGGCCGCAGAACTCTCGTTGTTTTTGCCATATTGGCTTTGATAAGAAAAGCTCAAAGGATAGAAGCATCTACGTTGTTTTTGGCAACGAGAGTTCTGTGGCCCTATAAAGACTTTAGTATTTAAAGGGCCACAGAACTCTCGTTGTTTTTGCCATATTGGCTTTGATATGAAAAGCTCAAAGGATAGAAACATCTACGTTGTTTTTGGCACAGAACTCTCGTTGTTTTTGCCATATTGGCTTTGATAAGAAAAGCTCAAAGGATAGAAGCATCTACGTTGTTTTTGGCAACGAGAGTTCTGTGGCACTTTAAAGACTAAAGTCTTTAAAGGGCCGCAGAACTCTCGTTGTTTTTGCCATATTGGCTTTGATAAGAAAAGCTCAAAGGATAGAAGCATCTACGTTGTTTTTGGCAACGAGAGTTCTGTGGCACTTTAAAGACTAAAGTCTTTAAAGGGCCACAGAAGTCTCGTTGTTTTTGCCATATTGGCTTTGATAAGAAAAGCTCAAAGGATAGAAGCATCTACGTTGTTTTTGGCAACGAGAGTTCTGTGGCCCTATAAAAACTAAAGTCTTTAAAGGGCCAGAGAACTCTCGTTGTTTTTGCCATATTGGCTTTGATAAGAAAAGCTCAAAGGATAGAAGCATCTACGTTGTTTTTGGCAACGAGAAAGACTAAAGTCTTTAAAGGGCGTTGTTTTTGCCATATTGGCTTTGATAAGAAAAGCTCAAAGGATAGAAGCATCTACGTTGTTTTTGGCAACGAGAGTTCTGTGGCCCTTTAAAGACTAAAGTCTTTAAAGGGCCGCAGAACTCTCGTTGTTTTTGCCATATTGGCTTTGATAAGAAAAGCTCAAAGGATAGAAGCATCTACGTTGTTTTTGGCAACGAGAGTTCTGTGGCCCTATAAAGACTAAAGTCTTTAAAGGGCCACAGAACTCTCGTTGTTTTTGCCATATTGGCTTTGATAAGAAAAGCTCAAAGGATAGAAGCATCTACGTTGTTTTTAAGAAAAGGCAAGCATCTACGTTGTTTTTGGCAACGAGAGTTCTGTGGCCCTTTAAAGACTAAAGTCTTTAAAGGGCCACAGAACTCTCGTTGTTTTTGCCATATTGGCTTTGATAAGAAAAGCTCAAAGGATAGAAGCATCTACGTTGTTTTTGGCAACGAGAGTTCTGTGGCCTTTAAAGACTAAAGTCTTTAAAGGGCCGCAGAACTCTCGTTGTTTTTGCCATATTGGCTTTGATAAGAAAAGCTCAAAGGATAGAAGCATCTACGTTGTTTTTGGCAACGAGTTCAAAGACTAAAGTCTTGGCCACAGAACTCTCGTTGTTTTTGCCATATTGGCTTTGATAAGAAAAGCTCAAAGGATAGAAGCATCTACGTTGTTTTTGGCAACGAGAGTTCTGTGGCCCTCTAAAGACTAAAGTCTTTAAAGGGCCGCAGAACTCTCGTTGTTTTTGCCATATTGGCTTTGATAAGAAAAGCTCAAAGGATAGAAGCATCTACGTTGTTTTTGGCAACGAGAGTTCTGTGGCCCTTTAAAGACTAAAGTCTTTAAAGGGCCACAGAACTCTCGTTGTTTTTGCCATATTGGCTTTGATAAGAAAAGCTCAAAGGATAGAAGCATCTTCATTTTTTTTGGCACAGAACTCTCGTTGTTTTTGCCATATTGGCTTTGATAAGAAAAGCTCAAAGGATAGAAGCATCTACGTTGTTTTTGGCAACGAGAGTTCTGTGGCACTTTAAAGACTAAAGTCTTTAAAGGGCCGCAGAACTCTCGTTGTTTTTGCCATATTGGCTTTGATAAGAAAAGCTCAAAGGATAGAAGCATCTACGTTGTTTTTGGCAACGAGAGTTCTGTGGCCCTATAAAGACTTTAGTATTTAAAGGGCCACAGAACTCTCGTTGTTTTTGCCATATTGGCTTTGATATGAAAAGCTCAAAGGATAGAAACATCTACGTTGTTTTTGGCACAGAACTCTCGTTGTTTTTGCCATATTGGCTTTGATAAGAAAAGCTCAAAGGATAGAAGCATCTACGTTGTTTTTGGCAACGAGAGTTCTGTGGCCCTTTAAAGACTAAAGTCTTTAAAGGGCCGCAGAACTCTCGTTGTTTTTGCCATATTGGCTTTGATAAGAAAAGCTCAAAGGATAGAAGCATCTACGTTGTTTTTGGCAACGAGAGTTCTGTGGCCTTTAAAGACTAAAGTCTTTAAAGGGCCACAGAACTCTCGTTGTTTTTGCCATATTGGCTTTGATAAGAAAAGCTCAAAGGATAGAAGCATCTACGTTGTTTTTGGCAACGAGAGTTCTGTGGCCCTATAAAGACTAAAGTCTTTAAAGGGCCACAGAACTCTCGTTGTTTTTGCCATATTGGCTTTGATAAGAAAAGCTCAAAGGATAGAAGCATCTACGTTGTTTTTGGCAACGAGAGTTCTGTGGCCCTTTAAAGACTAAAGTCTTTAAAGGGCCACAGAACTCTCGTTGTTTTTGCCATATTGGCTTTGATAAGAAAAGCTCAAAGGATAGAAGCATCTACGTTGTTTTTGGCAACGAGAGTTCTGTGGCCCTTTAAAGACTAAAGTCTTTAAAGGGCCACAGAACTCTCGTTGTTTTTGCCATATTGGCTTTGATAAGAAAAGCTCAAAGGATAGAAGCATCTACGTTGTTTTTGGCAACGAGAGTTCTGTGGCCCTTTAAAGACTAAAGTCTTTAAAGGGCCACAGAACTCTCGTTGTTTTTGCCATATTGGCTTTGATAAGAAAAGCTCAAAGGATAGAAGCATCTACGTTGTTTTTGGCAACGAGAGTTCTGTGGTCTTTAAAGGGCCACAGAACTCTCGTTGTTTTTGCCATATTGGCTTTGATAAGAAAAGCTCAAAGGATAGAAGCATCTACGTTGTTTTTGGCAACGAGAGTTCTGTGGCCCTTTAAAGACTAAAGTCTTTAAAGGGCCGCAGAACTCTCGTTGTTTTTGCCATATTGGCTTTGATAAGAAAAGCTCAAAGGATAGAAGCATCTACGTTGTTTTTGGCAACGAGAGTTCTGTGGCCCTTTAAAGACTAAAGTCTTTAAAGGGCACATGAACTCTCGTTGTTTTTGCCATATTGGCTTTGATAAGAAAAGCTCAAAGGATAGAAGCATCTACGTTGTTTTTGGCAACGAGAGTTCTGTGGCCCTATAAAGACTTTAGTCTTTAAAGGGCCACAGAACTCTCGTTGTTTTTGCCATATTGGCTTTGATAAGAAAAGCTCAAAGGATAGAAGCATCTTTTTGGCAACGAGAGTTCTGTGGCCCTTGTTTTTAAAGTTTTATATTGGGCGTTGTTTTTGGCATATTGGCTTTGATAAGAAAAGCTCAAAGGATAGAAGCATCTACGTTGTTTTTGGCAACGAGAGTTCTGTGGCCCTTTAAAGACTAAAGTCTTTAAAGGGCCACAGAACTCTCGTTGTTTTTGCCATATTGGCTTTGATAAGAAAAGCTCAAAGGATAGAAGCATCTACGTTGTTTTTGGCAACGAGAGTTCTGTGGCCCTTTAAAGACTAAAGTCTTTAAAGGGCCACAGAACTCTCGTTGTTTTTGCCATATTGGCTTTGATAAGAAAAGCTCAAAGGATAGAAGCATCTACGTTGTTTTTGGCAACGAGAGTTCTGTGGCACTTTAAAGACTAAAGTCTGTAAAGGGCCACAGAACTCTCGTTGTTTTTGCCATATTGGCTTTGATAAGAAAAGCTCAAAGGATAGAAGCATCTACGTTGTTTTTGGCAACGAGAGTTCTGTGGCCCTTTAAAGACTAAAGTCTTTAAAGGGCCACAGAACTCTCGTTGTTTTTGCCATATTGGCTTTGATAAGAAAAGCTCAAAGGATAGAAGCATCTTCATTTTTTTTGGCACAGAACTCTCGTTGTTTTTGCCATATTGGCTTTGATAAGAAAAGCTCAAAGGATAGAAGCATCTACGTTGTTTTTGGCAACGAGAGTTCTGTGGCACTTTAAAGACTAAAGTCTTTAAAGGGCCGCAGAACTCTCGTTGTTTTTGCCATATTGGCTTTGATAAGAAAAGCTCAAAGGATAGAAGCATCTACGTTGTTTTTGGCAACGAGAGTTCTGTGGCCCTATAAAGACTTTAGTATTTAAAGGGCCACAGAACTCTCGTTGTTTTTGCCATATTGGCTTTGATATGAAAAGCTCAAAGGATAGAAACATCTACGTTGTTTTTGGCACAGAACTCTCGTTGTTTTTGCCATATTGGCTTTGATAAGAAAAGCTCAAAGGATAGAAGCATCTACGTTGTTTTTGGCAACGAGAGTTCTGTGGCCCTTTAAAGACTAAAGTCTTTAAAGGGCCGCAGAACTCTCGTTGTTTTTGCCATATTGGCTTTGATAAGAAAAGCTCAAAGGATAGAAGCATCTACGTTGTTTTTGGCAACGAGAGTTCTGTGGCCTTTAAAGACTAAAGTCTTTAAAGGGCCACAGAACTCTCGTTGTTTTTGCCATATTGGCTTTGATAAGAAAAGCTCAAAGGATAGAAGCATCTACGTTGTTTTTGGCAACGAGAGTTCTGTGGCCCTTTAAAGACTAAAGTCTTTAAAGGGCCGCAGAACTCTCGTTGTTTTTGCCATATTGGCTTTGATAAGAAAAGCTCAAAGGATAGAAGCATCTTCATTTTTGGCAACGAGAGTTTTGGCACAGAACTCTCGTTGTTTTTGCCATATTGGCTTTGATAAGAAAAGCTCAAAGGATAGAAGCATCTACGTTGTTTTTGGCAACGAGAGTTCTGTGGCACTTTAAAGACTAAAGTCTTTAAAGGGCCGCAGAACTCTCGTTGTTTTTGCCATATTGGCTTTGATAAGAAAAGCTCAAAGGATAGAAGCATCTACGTTGTTTTTGGCAACGAGAGTTCTGTGGCCCTATAAAGACTTTAGTATTTAAAGGGCCACAGAACTCTCGTTGTTTTTGCCATATTGGCTTTGATATGAAAAGCTCAAAGGATAGAAACATCTACGTTGTTTTTGGCACAGAACTCTCGTTGTTTTTGCCATATTGGCTTTGATAAGAAAAGCTCAAAGGATAGAAGCATCTACGTTTTTTGGCAACGAGAGTTCTGTGGCCCTTTAAAGACTAAAGTCTTTAAAGGGCCACAGAACTCTCGTTGTTTTTGCCATATTGGCTTTGATAAGAAAAGCTCAAAGGATAGAAGCATCTACGTTGTTTTTGGCAACGAGAGTTCTGTGGCCCTTTAAAGACTAAAGTCTTTAAAGGGCCACAGAACTCTCGTTGTTTTTGCCATATTGGCTTTGATAAGAAAAGCTCAAAGGATAGAAGCATCTACGTTGTTTTTGGCAACGAGAGTTCTGTGGCCCTATAAAGACTTTAGTCTTTAAAGGGCCACAGAACTCTCGTTGTTTTTGCCATATTGGCTTTGATAAGAAAAGCTCAAAGGATAGAAGCATCTACGTTGTTTTTGGCAACGAGAGTTCTGTGGCCCTTTAAAGACTAAAGTCTTTAAAGGGCCACAGAACTCTCGTTGTTTTTGCCATATTGGCTTTGATAAGAAAAGCTCAAAGGATAGAAGCATCTACGTTGTTTTTGGCAACGAGAGTTCTGTGGCCCTTTAAAGACTAAAGTCTTTAAAGGGCCACAGAACTCTCGTTGTTTTTGCCATATTGGCTTTGATAAGAAAAGCTCAAAGGATAGAAGCATCTTCATTGTTTTTGGCCATTTGGCAACGAGAGTTCTGTGGCCCTTTAAAGACTCTTTAAAGGGCCGTTGTTTTTGCCATATTGGCTTTGATAAGAAAAGCTCAAAGGATAGAAGCATCTACGTTGTTTTTGGCAACGAGAGTTCTGTGGCCCTTTAAAGACTTAAGTCTTTAAAGGGCCACAGAACTCTCGTTGTTTTTGCCATATTGGCTTTGATAAGAAAAGCTCAAAGGATAGAAGCATCTACGTTGTTTTTGGCAACGAGAGTTCTGTGGCCCTTTAAAGACTAAAGTCTTTAAAGGGCCGCAGAACTCTCGTTGTTTTTGCCATATTGGCTTTGATAAGAAAAGCTCAAAGGATAGAAGCATCTTCATTTTTTTTGGCACAGAACTCTCGTTGTTTTTGCCATATTGGCTTTGATAAGAAAAGCTCAAAGGATAGAAGCATCTACGTTGTTTTTGGCAACGAGAGTTCTGTGGCACTTTAAAGACTTAAGACTAAAAGAACTCTAGTTGTTTTTGCCATATTGGCTTTGATAAGAAAAGCTCAAAGGATAGAAGCATCTACGTTGTTTTTGGCAACGAGAGTTCTGTGGCCCTCTAAAGACTAAAGTCTTTAAAGGGCCACAGAACTCTCGTTGTTTTTGCCATATTGGCTTTGATAAGAAAAGCTCAAAGGATAGAAGCATCTACGTTGTTTTTGGCAACGAGCGTTCTGTGGCACTTTAAAGACTAATGTCTTTAAAGGGCCACAGAACTCTCGTTGTTTTTGCCATATTGGCTTTGATAAGAAAAGCTCAAAGGATAGAAGCATCTACGTTGTTTTTGGCAACGAGAGTTCTGTGGCCCTATAAAGACTTTAGTCTTTAAAGGGCCACAGAACTCTCGTTGTTTTTGCCATATTGGCTTTGATAAGAAAAGCTCAAAGGATAGAAGCATCTTCATTTTTTTTGGCACAGAACTCTCGTTGTTTTTGCCATATTGGCTTTGATAAGAAAAGCTCAAAGGATAGAAGCATCTACGTTGTTTTTGGCAACGAGAGTTCTGTGGCACTTTAAAGACTAAAGACTAAAAGAACTCTCGTTGTTTTTGCCATATTGGCTTTGATAAGAAAAGCTCAAAGGATAGAAGCATCTTCATTTTTTTTGGCACAGAACTCTCGTTGTTTTTGCCATATTGGCTTTGATAAGAAAAGCTCAAAGGATAGAAGCATCTACGTTGTTTTTGGCAACGAGAGTTCTGTGGCCCTTTAAAGACTAAAGTCTTTAAAGGGCCGCAGAACTCTCGTTGTTTTTGCCATATTGGCTTTGATAAGAAAAGCTCAAAGGATAGAAGCATCTACGTTGTTTTTGGCAACGAGAGTTCTGTGGCCCTTTAAAGACTAAAGTCTTTAAAGGGCCACAGAACTCTCGTTGTTTTTGACATATTGGCTTTGATAAGAAAAGCTCAAAGGATAGAAGCATCTACGTTGTTTTGGCAACGAGAGTTCTGTGGCCCTTTAAAGACTAAAGTCTTTAAAGGGCCGCAGAACTCTCGTTGTTTTTGCCATATTGGCTTCAATAAGAAAAGCTCAAAGGATAGAAGCATCTTCATTGTTTTTGGCCACAGAACTCTCGTTGTTTTTGCCATATTGGCTTTGATAAGAAAAGCTCAAAGGATAGAAGCATCTACGTTGTTTTTGGCAACGAGAGTTCTGTGGCACATTAAAGACTTAAGTCTTTAAAGGGCCACAGAACTCTCGTTGTTTTTGCCATATTGGCTTTGATAAGAAAAGCTCAAAGGATAGAAGCATCTACGTTGTTTTTGGCAACGAGAGTTCTGTGGCCCTTTAAAGACTAAAGTCTTTAAAGGGCCGCAGAACTCTCTTTGTTTTTGCCATATTGGCTTTGATAAGAAAAGCTCAAAGGATAGAAGCATCTACGTTGTTTTTGGCAACGAGAGTTCTGTGGCCCTTTAAAGACTAAAGTCTTTAAAGGGACGCAGAACTCTCGTTGTTTTTGCCATATTGGCTTTGATAAGAAAAGCTCAAAGGATAGAAGCATCTTCATTTTTTTTGGCACAGAACTCTCGTTGTTTTTGCCATATTGATAAGAAAAGCTCAAAGGATACAAGAAAGCATGCAAGAAAGCATGCCAATTTGCCATATTGGCTTTGATAAGAAAAGCTCAAAGGGTAGAAGCATCTACGTTGTTTTTGGAAACGAGAGTTCTGTGTCCCTTTAAAGACTAAAGTCTTTAAAGGGCCACAGAACTCTCGTTGTTTTTGCCATATTGGCTTTGATAAGAAAAGCTCAAAGGATAGAAGAATCTACGTTGTTTTTGGCCACAGAACTCTCGTTGTTTTGTCATATTGGCTTTGATAAGAAAAGCTCAAAGGATAAAAGCATCTACGTTGTTTTTGGCAACGAGAGTTCTGTGGCACTTTAAAGACTAAAGTCTTTAAAGGGCCACAGAACTCTCGTTGTTTTTGCCATATTGGCTTTGATAAGAAAAGCTCAAATGATAGAAGCATCTACGTTGTTATTGGCCACAGAACTCTCGTTGTTTTTGCCATATTGGCTTAGATAAGAAAAGCTCAAAGGATAGAAGCATCTACGTTGTTTTTGGCAACGAGAGTTCTGTGGCCCTTTAAAGACTAAAGTCTTTAAAGGGCCACAGAACTCTCGTTGTTTTTGCCATATTGGCTTTGATAAGAAAAGCTCAAAGGATAGAAGCATCTACGTTGTTTTTGGCAACGGGAGTTCTGTGGCTTTAAAGACTAAAGTCTTTAAAGGGCCACAGAACTCTCGTTGTTTTTGCCATATTGGCTTTGATAAGAAAAGCTCAAAGGATAGAAGCATCTACGTTGTTTTTGGCAACGAGAGTTCTGTGGCACTGTAAAGACTAAAGTCTTTAAAGGGCCACAGAACTCTCGGGCTTTTTGCCATATTGGCTTTGATAAGAAAAGCTCAAAGGATAGAAGCATCTACGTTGTTTTTGGCAACGAGCGTTCTGTGGCACTTTAAAGATTAAAGTCTTTAAAGGGCCGCAGAACTCTCGTTGTTTTTGCCATATTGGCTTTGATAATAAAAGCTCAAAGGATAGAAGCATCTACGTTGTTTTTGGCAGCGAGAGTTCTGTGGCCCTTTAAAGACTAAAGTCTTTAAAGGGCCGCAGAACTCTCGTTGTTTTTGCCATATTGGCTTTGATAAGAAAAGCTCAAAGGATAGAAGCATCTACGTTGTTTTTGGCAACGAGAGTTCTGTGGCCCTATAAAGACTAAAGTTTTTAAAGGGCCACAGAACTCTCGTTGTTTTTGACATATTGGCTTTGATAAGAAAAGCTCAAAGGATAGAAGCATCTACGTTGTTTTGGCAACGAGAGTTCTGTGGCCCTTTAAAGACTAAAGTCTTTAAACGGCCGCAGAACTCTCGTTGTTTTTGCCATATTGGCTTCGATAAGAAAAGCTCAAAGGATAGAAGCATCTTCATTGTTTTTGGCCACAGAACTCTCGTTGTTTTTGCCATATTGGCTTTGATAAGAAAAGCTCAAAGGATAGAAGCATCTACGTTGTTTTTGGCAACGAGAGTTCTGTGGGACTTTAAACACTTAAGTCTTTAATGGGCCACAGAACTCTCGTTGTTTTTGCCATATTGGCTTTGATAAGAAAAGCTCAAAGGATAGAAGCATCTACGTTGTTTTTGGCAACGAGAGTTCTGTGGCCCTTTAAAGACTAAAGTCTTTAAAGGGCCACAGAACTCTCGTTGTTTTTGCCATATTGGCTTTGATAAGAAAAGCTCAAAGGATAGAAGCATCTACGTTGTTTTTGGCAACGAGAGTTCTGTGGCCCTTTAAAGACTAAAGTCTTTAAAGGGCCGCAGAACTCTCGTTGTTTTTGCCATATTGGCTTTGATAAGAAAAGCTCAAAGGATAGAAGCATTCATTTTTTTTGGCACAGAACTCTCGTTGTTTTTGCCATATTGATAAGAAAAGCTCAAAGGATACAAGAAAGCATGCAAGAAAGCATGCCAATTTGCCATATTGGCTTTGATAAGAAAAGCTCAAAGGATAAAAGCATCTACGTTGTTTTTGGCAACGAGAGTTCTGTGGCACTTTAAAGACTAAAGTCTTTAAAGGGCCACAGAACTCTCGTTGTTTTTGCCATATTGGCTTTGATAAGAAAAGCTCAAAGGATAGAAGCATCTACGTTGTTATTGGCCACAGAACTCTCGTTGTTTTTGCCATATTGGCTTAGATAAGAAAAGCTCAAAGGATAGAAGCATCTACGTTGTTTTTGGCAACGAGAGTTCTGTGGCCCTCTAAAGACTAAAGTCTTTAAAGGGCTACAGAACTCTCGTTGTTTTTGCCATATTGGCTTTGATAAGAAAAGCTCAAAGGATAGAAGAATCTACGTTGTTTTTGGCCACAGAACTCTCGTTGTTTTGTCATATTGGCTTTGATAAGAAAAGCTCAAAGGATAAAAGCATTTACGTTGTTTTTGGCAACGAGAGTTCTGTGGCACTTTAAAGACTAAAGTTTTTAAAGGGCCACAGAACTCTCGTTGTTTTTGCCATATTGGCTTTGATAAGAAAAGCTCAAAGGATAGAAGCATCTACGTTGTTATTGGCCACAGAACTCTCGTTGTTTTTGCCATATTGGCTTAGATAAGAAAAGCTCAAAGGATAGAAGCATCTACGTTGTTTTTGGCAACGAGAGTTCTGTGGCCCTTTAAAGACTAAAGTCTTTAAGGGGCCACAAAACTCTAGTTGTTTTTGCCATATTGGCTTTGATAAGAAAAGCTCAAAGGATATAAGCATCTACGTTGTTTTTGGCAACGAGAGTTCTGTGTCCCTTTAAAGACTAAAGTCTTTAAAGGGCCACAGAACTCTCGTTGTTTTTGCCATATTGGCTTTGATAGGAAAAGCTCAAAGGATAGAAGAATCTACGTTGTTTTTGGCCACAGAACTCTCGTTGTTTTGTCATATTGGCTTTGATAAGAAAAGCTCAAAGGATAAAAGCATCTACGTTGTTTTTGGCAACGAGAGTTCTGTGGCTCTTTAAAGACTAAAGTCTTTAAAGGGCCACAGAACTCTCGTTGTTTTTGCCATATTGGCTTTGATAAGAAAAGCTCAAAGGATAGAAGCATCTACGTTGTTTTTGGCAACGAGAGTTCTGTGGCCCTCTAAAGACTAAAGTCTTTAAAGGGCCACAGAACTCTCGTTGTTTTTGCCATATTGGCTTTGATAAGAAAAGCTCAAAGGATAGAAGAATCTACGTTGTTTTTCCCAACGAGAGTTCTGCGGCCCTTTAAAGACTAAAGTCTTTAAAGGGCCGCAGAACTCTCGTTGTTTTTGCCATATTGGCTTTGATAAGAAAAGCTCAAAGGATAAAAGCTTCTACGTTGTTTTTGCCATATTGGCTTTGATAAAAAAAGCTCAAAGGATAGAAGTATCTACGTTGTTTTTGGCAACGAGAGTTCTGTGGCCCTTTAAAGACTAAAGTCTTAAAAGGGCCACAGAAGTCTCGTTATTTTTGCCATATTGGCTTTGATAAGAAAAGCTCAAAGGATAGAAGCATCTACATTGTTTTTGGCCACAGAACTCTCGTTGTTTTGTCATATTGGCTTTGATAAGAAAAGCTCAAAGGATAGAAGCATCTACGTTGTTTTTGGCAACGAGAGTTCTGTGGCCCTTTAAAGACTTTAGTCTTTAAAGGGCCACAGAACTCTTGTTGTTTTTGCCATATTGGCTTTGATAAGAAAAGTTCAAAGGATAGAAGCATCTACTTTGTTTTTGGCACAGAACTCTCGTTGTTTTTGCCATATTGGCTTTGATAAGAAAAGCTCTAAGGATAGAAGAATCTACGTTGTTTTTGGCACAGAACTCTTGTTGTTTTTGCCATATTGGCTTTGATAAGAATAGCTCAAAGGATAGAAGCATCTACGTTGTTTTTGGCAACGAGAGTTCTGTGGCCCTCTAAAGACTAAACTCTTTAAAGGGCCACAGAACTCTCGTTGTTTTTGCCATATTGGCTTTGATAAGAAAAGCTCAAAGGATAGAAGCATCTACGTTGTTTTTGGCAACGAGAGTTCTGTGGCCCTCTAAAGACTAAAGTCTTTAAAGGGCCACAGAACTCTCGTTATTTTTGCCATATTGGCTTTGATAAGAAAAGCTCAAAGGGTAGAATCATCTACGTTGTTTTTGGCAACGAGAGTTCTGTGTCCCTTTAAAGACTAAAGTCTTTAAAGGGACACAGAACTCTCGTTGTTTTTGCCATATTGGCTTTGATAGGAAAAGCTCAAAGGATAGAAGAATCTACGTTGTTTTTTGCCACAGAACTCTCGTTGTTTTGTCATATTGGCTTTGATAAGAAAAGCTCAAAGGATAAAGGCATCTACGTTGTTTTTGGCAACGAGAGTTCTGTGGCACTTTAAAGACTAAAGTCTTTAAAGGGCCACAGAACTCTCGTTGTTTTTGCCATATTGGCTTTGATAAGAAAAGCTCAAAGGATAGAAGCATCTACGTTGTTTTTGGCAACGAGAGTTCTGTGGCCCTCTAAAGACTAAAGTCTTTAAAGGGCCACAGAACTCTCGTTGTTTTTGCCATATTGGCTTTGATAAGAAAAGCTCAAAGGATAGAAGCATCTACGTTGTTTTTGGCAATGAGAATTCTGCGGCCCTTTAAAGACTAAAGTCTTTAAAGGGCCACAGAACTCTCGTTGTTTTTGCCATATTGGCTTTGATAGGAAAAGCTCAAAGGATAGAAGAATCTACGTTGTTTTTGGCCACAGAACTCTCGTTGTTTTGTCATATTGGCTTTGATAAGAAAAGCTCAAAGGATAAAAGCATCTACGTTGTTTTTGGCAACGAGAGTTCTGTGGCTCTTTAAAGACTAAAGTCATTAAAGGGCCACAGAACTCTCGTTGTTTTTGCCATATTGGCTTTGATAAGAAAAGCTCAAAGGATAGAAGCATCTACGTTGTTTTTGGCAACGAGAGTTCTGTGGCCCTTTAAAGACTAAAGTCTTTAAAGGGCCACAGAACTCTCGTTGTTTTTGCCATATTGGCTTTGATAAGAAAAGCTCAAAGGATAGAAGCATCTACGTTGTTTTTGGCAACGAGAGTTCTGTGGCCCTTTAAAGACTAAAGTCTTTAAAGGGCCGCAGAACTCTCGTTGTTTTTGCCATATTGGCTTTGATAAGAAAAGCTCAAAGGATAAAAGCTTCTACGTTGTTTTTGCCATATTGGCTTTGATAAAAAAAGCTCAAAGGATAGAAGTATCTACGTTGTTTTTGGCAACGAGAGTTCTGTGGCCCTTTAAAGACTAAAGTCTTAAAAGGGCCACAGAAGTCTCGTTATTTTTGCCATATTGGCTTTGATAAGAAAAGCTCAAAGGATAGAAGCATCTACATTGTTTTTGGCCACAGAACTCTCGTTGTTTTGTCATATTGGCTTTGATAAGAAAAGCTCAAAGGATAGAAGCATCTACGTTGTTTTTGGCAACGAGAGTTCTGTGGCCCTTTAAAGACTTTAGTCTTTAAAGGGCCACAGAACTCTTGTTGTTTTTGCCATATTGGCTTTGATAAGAAAAGTTCAAAGGATAGAAGCATCTACTTTGTTTTTGGCACAGAACTCTCGTTGTTTTTGCCATATTGGCTTTGATAAGAAAAGCTCTAAGGATAGAAGAATCTACGTTGTTTTTGGCACAGAACTCTTGTTGTTTTTGCCATATTGGCTTTGATAAGAATAGCTCAAAGGATAGAAGCATCTACGTTGTTTTTGGCAACGAGAGTTCTGTGGCCCTCTAAAGACTAAAGTCTTTAAAGGGCCACAGAACTCTCGTTGTTTTTGCCATATTGGCTTTGATAAGAAAAGCTCAAAGGATAGAAGCATCTACGTTGTTTTTGGCAACGAGAGTTCTGTGGCCCTTTAAAGACTAAAGTCTTTAAAGGGCCACAGAACTCTCGTTATTTTTGCCATATTGGCTTTGATAAGAAAAGCTCAAAGGGTAGAATCATCTACGTTGTTTTTGGCAACGAGAGTTCTGTGTCCCTTTAAAGACTAAAGTCTTTAAAGGGACACAGAACTCTCGTTGTTTTTGCCATATTGGCTTTGATAGGAAAAGCTCAAAGGATAGAAGAATCTACGTTGTTTTTTGCCACAGAACTCTCGTTGTTTTGTCATATTGGCTTTGATAAGAAAAGCTCAAAGGATAAAGGCATCTACGTTGTTTTTGGCAACGAGAGTTCTGTGGCACTTTAAAGACTAAAGTCTTTAAAGGGCCACAGAACTCTCGTTGTTTTTGCCATATTGGCTTTGATAAGAAAAGCTCAAAGGATAGAAGCATCTACGTTGTTTTTGGCAACGAGAGTTCTGTGGCCCTCTAAAGACTAAAGTCTTTAAAGGGCCACAGAACTCTCGTTGTTTTTGCCATATTGGCTTTGATAAGAAAAGCTCAAAGGATAGAAGCATCTACGTTGTTTTTGGCAATGAGAATTCTGCGGCCCTTAAAAGACTAAAGTCTTTAAAGGGCCGCAGAACTCTCGTTGTTTTTGCCATATTGGCTTTGATAAGAATAGCTCAAAGGATAGAAGCATCTACGTTGTTTTTGCCATATTGGCTTTGATAAAAAAAGCTCAAAGGATAGAAGTATCTACGTTGTTTTTGGCAACGAGAGTTCTGTGGCCCTTTAAAGACTAAAGTCTTTAAAGGGCCACAGAAGTCTCGTTTTTTTTCCCATATTGGCTTTGATAAGAAAAGCTCAAAGGATAGAAGCATCTACGTTGTTTTTGGCAACGAGAGTTCTGTGGCCCTTTAAAGACTGAAGTCGTTAAAGGGCCCCACAACTCTCGTTGTTTTTGCCATATTGGCTTTGATAAGAAAAGCTCAAAGGATAGAAGAATCTACGTTGTTTTTGGCCACAGAATTGTCGTTGTTTTGTCATATTGGCTTTGATAAGAAAAGCTCAAAGGATAGAAGCATCTACGTTGTTTTTGGCAACGAGAGTTCTGTGGCCCTATAAAGACTAAAGTTTTTAAAGGGCCACAGAACTCTCGTTGTTTTTGACATATTGGCTTTGATAAGAAAAGCTCAAAGGATAGAAGCATCTACGTTGTTTTGGCAACGAGAGTTCTGTGGCCCTTTAAAGACTAAAGTCTTTAAAGGGCCGCAGAACTCTCGTTGTTTTTGCCATATTGGCTTCAATAAGAAAAGCTCAAAGGATAGAAGCATCTTCATTGTTTTTGGCCACAGAACTCTCGTTGTTTTTGCCATATTGGCTTTGATAAGAAAAGCTCAAAGGATAGAAGCATCTACGTTGTTTTTGGCAACGAGAGTTCTGTGGCACTTTAAAGACTTAAGTCTTTAAAGGGCCACAGAACTCTCGTTGTTTTTGCCATATTGGCTTTGATAAGAAAAGCTCAAAGGATAGAAGCATCTACGTTGTTTTTGGCAACGAGAGTTCTGTGGCCCTTTAAAGACTAAAGTCTTTAAAGGGCCACAGAACTCTCGTTGTTTTTGCCATATTGGCTTTGATAAGAAAAGCTCAAAGGATAGAAGCATCTACGTTGTTTTTGGCAACGAGAGTTCTGTGGCCCTTTAAAGACTAAAGTCTTTAAAGGGCCACAGAACTCTCGTTGTTTTTGCCATATTGGCTTTGATAAGAAAAGCTCAAAGGATAGAAGCATCTTCATTTTTTTTGGCACAGAACTCTCGTTGTTTTTGCCATATTGATAAGAAAAGCTCAAAGGATACAAGAAAGCATGCAAGAAAGCATGTTGTTTTTGCCATATTGGCTTTGATAAGAAAAGCTCAAAGGATAGAAGCATCTACGTTGTTTTTGGAAACGAGAGTTCTGTGTCCCTTTAAAGACTAAAGTCTTTAAAGGGCCACAGAACTCTCGTTGTTTTTGCCATATTGGCTTTGATAAGAAAAGCTCAAAGGATAGAAGAATCTACGTTGTTTTTGGCCACAGAACTCTCGTTGTTTTGTCATATTGGCTTTGATAAGAAAAGCTCAAAGGATAGAAGCATCTACGTTGTTTTTGGCAACGAGAGTTCTGTGGCACTTTAAAGACTAAAGTCTTTAAAGGGCCACAGAAGTCTCGTTGTTTTTGCCATATTGGCTTTGATAAGAAAAGCTCAAATGATAGAAGCATCTACGTTGTTTTTGGCAACGAGAGTTGGCCACAAAGAACTCTCGTTGTTTTTGCCATATTGCCTTTGATAAGAAAAGCTCAAAGGATAGAAGCATCTACGTTGTTTTTGGCAACGAGAGTTCTGTGGCCCTTTAAAGACTAAAGTCTTTAAAGGGCCACAGAACTCTCGTTTTTTTTGCCATATTGGCTTTGATAAGAAAAGCTCAAAGGATAGAAGAATCTACGTTGTTTTTGGCCACAGAACTGTCGTTGTTTTGTCATATTGGCTTTGATAAGAAAAGCTCAAAGGATAGAAGCATCTACGTTGTTTTTGGCAACGAGAGTTCTGTGGCCCTCTAAAGACTAAAATCTTTAAAGGGCCACAGAACTCTCGTTGTTTTTGCCATATTGGCTTTGATAAGAAAAGCTCAAAGGATAGAAGCATCTACGTTGTTTTTGGCAACGAGAGTTCTGTGGCCCTTTAAAGACTAAAGTCTTTAAAGGGCCACAGAACTCTCGTTGTTTTTGCCATATTGGCTTTGATAAGAAAAGCTCAAAGGATAGAAGCATCTACGTTGTTTTTGGCCACAGAACTCTCGTTGTTTTTGCCATATTGGCTTTGATAAGAAAAGCTCAAAGGATAGAAGCATCTACGTTGTTTTTGGCAACGAGAGTTCTGTGGCCCTTTAAAGACTAAAGTCTTTAAAGGGCCACAGAACTCTCGTTGTTTTTGCCATATTGGCTTTGATAAGAAAAGCTCAAAGGATAGAAGCATCTACGTTGTTTTTGGCAACGAGAGTTCTGTGGCACTTTAAAGACTAAAGTCTTTAAAGGGCCACAGAACTCTCGTTGTTTTTGCCATATTGGCTTTGATAAGAAAAGCTCAAAGGATAGAAGCATCTACGTTGTTTTTGGCCACAGAACTCTCGTTGTTTTTTTGCCATATTGGCTTTGATAAGAAAAGCTCAAAGGATAGAAGCATCTACGTTGTTTTTGGCAACGAGAGTTCTGTGGCCCTTTAAAGACTAAAGTCTTTAAAGGGCCACAAAACTCTCGTTGTTTTTGCCATATTGGCTTTGATAAGAAAAGCTCAAAGGATAGAAGCATCTACGTTGTTTTTGGCAACGAGAGTTCTGTGGCCCTTTAAAGACTAAAGTCTTTAAAGGGCCACAGAACTCTCGTTGTTTTTGCCATATTGGCTTTGATAAGAAAAGCTCAAAGGATAGAAGAATCTACGTTGTTTTTGGCCACAGAACTGTCGTTGTTTTGTCATATTGGCTTTGATAAGAAAAGCTCAAAGGATAGAAGCATCTACGTTGTTTTTGGCAACGAGAGTTCTGTGGCCCTTTAAAGACTAAAGTCTTTAAAGGGCCACAGAACTCTCGTTGTTTTTGCCATATTGGCTTTGATAAGAAAAGCTCAAAGGATAGAAGCATCTTCATTGTTTTTGGCCACAGAACTCTCGGTGTTTTTGGCATATTGGCTTTGATAAGAAAAGCTCAAAGGATAGAAGCATCTACGTTGTTTTTGGCAACGAGAGTTCTGTGGCACTTTAAAGACTAAAGTCTTTAAAGGGCCACAGAACTCTCGTTGTTTTTGCCATATTGGCTTTGATAAGAAAAGCTCAAAGGATAGAAGCATCTACGTTGTTTTTTGGCAACCAGAGTTCTGTGGCCCTTTAAAGACTAAAGTCTTTAAAGGGCCACAGAACTCTCGTTGTTTTTGCCATATTGGCTTTGATAAGAAAAGCTCAAAGGATAGAAGCATCTACGTTGTTTTTGGCAACGAGAGTTCTGTGGCCCTTTAAAGACTAAAGTCTTTAAAGGGCCACAGAACTCTCGTTGTTTTTGCCATATTGGCTTTGATAAGAAAAGCTGAAAGGATAGAAGAATCTACGTTGTTTTTGGCCACAGAACTGTCACTGTTTTGTCATATTGGCTTTGATAAGAAAAGCTCAAAGGATAGAAGCATCTACGTTGTTTTTGGCAACGAGAGTTCTGTGGCCCTTTAAAGACTAAAGTCTTTAAAGGGCCACAGAACTCTCGTTGTTTTTGCCATATTGGCTTTGATAAGAAAAGCTCAAAGGATAGAAGCATCTTCATTGTTTTTGGCCACAGAACTCTCGTTGTTTTTGGCATATTGGCTTTGATAAGAAAAGCTCAAAGGATAGAAGCATCTACGTTGTTTTTGGCAACGAGAGTTCTGAGGCACTTTAAAGACTTAAGTCTTTATAGGGCCACAGAACTCTCGTTGCTTTTGCCATATTGGCTTTGATAAGAAAAGCTCAAAGGATAGAAGCATCTACGTTGTTTTTGGCAACGAGAGTTCTGTGGCCCTTTAAAGACTAAAGTCTTTAAAGGGCCACAGAACTCTCGTTGTTTTTGCCATATTGGCTTTGATAAGAAAAGCTCAAAGGATAGAAGCATCTACGTTGTTTTTGGCAACGAGAGTTCTGTGGCCCTTTAAAGACTAAAGTCTTTAAAGGGCCACAGAACTCTCGTTGTTTTTGCCATATTGGCTTTGATAAGAAAAGCTCAAAGGATAGAAGCATCTTCATTTTTTTTTAAAGGCACAGAACTCTCGTTGTTTTTGCCATATTGATAAGAAAAGCTCAAAGGATACAGAAAGCATGCAAGAAAGTTGTTTTGCCATATTGGCTTTGATAAGAAAAGCTCAAAGGATAGAAGCATCTACGTTGTTTTTGGCAACGAGAGTTCTGTGGCCCTTTAAAGACTAAAGTCTTTAAAGGGCCGCAGAACTCTCGTTGTTTTTGCCATATTGGCTTTGATAAGAAAAGCTCAAAGGATAGAAGCATCTACGTTGTTTTTGCCATATTGGCTTTGATAAAAAAAGCTCAAAGGATAGAAGTATCTACGTTGTTTTTGGCAACGAGAGTTCTGTGGCCCTTTAAAGACTAAAGTCTTTAAAGGGCCACAGAAGTCTCGTTGTTTTTGCCATATTGGCTTTGATAAGAAAAGCTCAAAGGATAGAAGCATCTACATTGTTTTTGGCCACAGAACTCTCGTTGTTTTGTCATATTGGCTTTGATAAGAAAAGCTCAAAGGATAGAAGCATCTACGTTGTTTTTGGCAACGAGAGTTCTGTGGCCCTTTAAAGACTTTAGTCTTTAAAGGGCCACAGAACTCTCGTTGTTTTTGCCATATTGGCTTTGATAAGAAAAGTTCAAAGGATAGAAGCATCTACTTTGTTTTTGGCACAGAACTCTCGTTGTTTTTGCCATATTGGCTTTGATAAGAAAAGCTCTAAGGATAGAAGAATCTACGTTGTTTTTGGCACAGAACTCTTGTTGTTTTTGCCATATTGGCTTTGATAAGAATAGCTCAAAGGATAGAAGCATCTACGTTGTTTTTGGCAACGAGAGTTCTGTGGCCCTCTAAAGACTAAAGTCTTTAAAGGGCCACAGAACTCTCGTTGTTTTTGCCATATTGGCTTTGATAAGAAAAGCTCAAAGGATAGAAGAATCTACGTTGTTTTTTGCCACAGAACTCTCGTTGTTTTGTCATATTGGCTTTGATAAGAAAAGCTCAAAGGATAAAGGCATCTACGTTGTTTTTGGCAACGAGAGTTCTGTGGCACTTTAAAGACTAAAGTCTTTAAAGGGCCACAGAACTCTCGTTGTTTTTGCCATATTGGCTTTGATAAGAAAAGCTCAAAGGATAGAAGCATCTACGTTGTTTTTGGCAACGAGAGTTCTGTGGCCCTCTAAAGACTAAAGTCTTTAAAGGGCCACAGAACTCTCGTTGTTTTTGCCATATTGGCTTTGATAAGAAAAGCTCAAAGGATAGAAGCATCTACGTTGTTTTTGGCAATGAGAGTTCTGTGGCCCTTTAAAGACTAAAGTCTTTAAAGGGCCGCAGAACTCTCGTTGTTTTTGCCATATTGGCTTTGATAAGAATAGCTCAAAGGATAGAAGCATCTACGTTGTTTTTGCCATATTGGCTTTGATAAAAAAAGCTCAAAGGATAGAAGCATCTACGTTGTTTTTGGCAGCGAGAGTTCTGTAAGAAAAGCTTTAAAGACTAAAGTCTTTAAAGGGCCACAGAACTCTCGTTGTTTTTGCCATATTGGCTTTGATAAGAAAAGCTCAAAGGATAGAAGCATCTACGTTGTTTTTGCCATATTGGCTTTGATAAAAAAAGCTCAAAGGATAGAAGTATCTACGTTGTTTTTGGCAACGAGAGTTCTGTGGCCCTTTAAAGACTAAAGTCTTTAAAGGGCCACAGAAGTCTCGTTGTTTTTGCCATATTGGCTTTGATAAGAAAAGCTCAAAGGATAGAAGCATCTACGTTGTTTTTGGCAACGAGAGTTCTGTGGCCCTTTAAAGACTAAAGTCTTTAAAGGGCCACAGAACTCTCGTTGTTTTTGCCATATTGGCTTTGATAAGAAAAGCTCAAAGGATAGAAGCATCTACGTTGTTTTTGGCCACAGAACTCTCGTTGTTTTGTCATATTGGCTTTGATAAGAAAAGCTCAAAGGATAGAAGCATCTACGTTGTTTTTGGCAACGAGAGTTCTGTGGCCCTTTAAAGACTTTAGTCTTTAAAGGGCCACAGAACTCTCGTTGTTTTTGCCATATTGGCTTTGATAAGAAAAGCTCAAAGGATAGAAGCATCTACGTTGTTTTTGGCACAGAACTCTCGTTGTTTTTGCCATATTGGCTTTGATAAGAAAAGCTCAAAGGATAGAAGCATCTACGTTGTTTTTGGCACAGAACTCTCGTTGTTTTTGCCATATTGGCTTTGATAAGAAAAGCTCAAAGGATAGAAGCATCTACGTTTTTTTTGGAACGAGAGTTCTGGCCCTCTAAAGACTACGAGAGTTCTGTGGCCCTCTAAAGACTAAAGTCTTTAAATGGCCACAGAACTCTCGTTGTTTTTGCCATATTGGCTTTGAGAAGGAAAGCTCAAAGGATAGAAGCATCTACGTTGTTTTTGGCAACGAGAGTTCTGTAAGCCCTCTAAAGACTAAAGTCTTTAAAGGGCCACAGAACTCTCGTTGTTTTTGCCATATTGTCTTTGATAAGAAAAGCTCAAAGGATAGAAGCATCTACGTTGTTATTGGCCACAGAACTCTCGTTGTTTTTGCCATATTGGCTTTGATAAGAAAAGCTCAAAGGATAGAAGCATCTACGTTGTTTTTGGCAACGAGAGTTCTGTGGCCCTTTAAAGACTAAAGTCTTTAAAGGGCCACAGAACTCTCGTTGTTTTTGCCATATTGGCTTTGATAAGAAAAGCTCAAAGGATAGAAGCATCTACGTTGTTTTTGGCAACGAGAGTTCTGTGGCCCTTTAAAGACTAAAGTCTTTAAAGGGCCACAAACTCTCGTTGTTTTTGCCATATTGGCTTTGATAAGAAAAGCTCAAAGGATAGAAGAATCTACGTTGTTTTTGGCCACAGAACTGTCGTTGTTTTGTCATATTGGCTTTGATAAGAAAAGCTCAAAGGATAGAAGCATCTACGTTGTTTTTGGCAACGAGAGTTCTGTGGCCCTCTAAAGACTAAAATCTTTAAAGGGCCAGAGAACTCTCGTTGTTTTTGCCATATTGGCTTTGATAAGAAATGCTCAAAGGATAGAAGCATCTACGTTGTTTTTGGCCACAAAGAACTCTCTCGTTGTTTTTGCCATCTTGGGTTTGATAAGAAAAGCTGAAAGGATAGAAGCATCTACGTTGTTTTTGGCAACGAGAGTTCTGTTTCCCTCTAAAGACTAAAGTCTTTAAAGGGCCGCAGAACTCTCGTTGTTTTTGCCATATTGGCTTTGATAAGAAAAGCTCAAAGGATAGAAGCATCTACGTTGTTTTTGGCAACGAGAATTCTGTGGCTCTTTAAAGACTAAAGTCTTTAAAGGGCCACAGAACTCTCGTTGTTTTTGCCATATTGGCTTTGTTAAGAAAAGCTCAAAGGATAGCAGCAGCTACGTTGTTTTGGCAAGGAGAGTTCTGTGGCCCTTTAAAGACTAAAGTCTTTAAAGGGCCGCAGAAGCTCTCGTTGTTTTTTCCATATTGGCTTTGATAAGAAAAGCTCAAAGGATAGAAGCATCTACGTGGTTTTTGGCAACGAGAGTTCTGTGGCCCTTTAAAGACTAAAGTCTTTAAAGGGCCACAGAACTCTCGTTGTTTTTGCCATATTGGCTTTGATAGGAAAAGCTCAAAGGATAGAAGAATCTACGTTGTTTTTGGCCACAGAACTCTCGTTGTTTTGTCATATTGGCTTTGATAAGAAAAGCTCAAAGGATAAAAGCATCTACGTTGTTTTTGGCAACGAGAGTTCTGTGGCACTTTAAAGACTAAAGTCTTTAAAGGGCCACAGAACTCTCGTTGTTTTTGCCATATTGGCTTTGATAAGAAAAGCTCAAAGGATAGAAGCATCTACGTTGTTTTTGGCAACGAGAGTTCTGCGGCCCTTTAAAGACTAAAGTCTTTAAAGGGCCGCAGAACTCTCGTTGTTTTTGCCATATTGGCTTTGATAAGAAAAGCTCAAAGGATAGAAGCATCTACGTTGTTTTTGCCATATTGGCTTTGATAAAAAAAGCTCAAAGGATAGAAGTATCTACGTTGTTTTTGGCAACGAGAGTTCTGTGGCCCTTTAAAGACTAAAGTCTTTAAAGGGCCACAGAAGTCTCGTTTTTGCCATATTGGCTTTGATAAGAAAAGCTCAAAGGATAGAAGCATCTACGTTGTTTTTGGCAACGAGATTTCTGTGGCCCTTTAAAGACTGAAGTCTTTAAAGGGCCACAGAACTCTCGTTGTTTTTGTCATATTGGCTTTGATAAGAAAAGCTCAAAGGATAGAAGCATCTACGTTGTTTTTGGCCACAGAATTCTCGTTGTTTTGTCATATTGGTTTTGATAAGAAAAGCTCAAAGGATAGAAGCATCCATGTTGTTTTTGGCAACGAGAGTTCTGTGGCCCTTTAAAGACTAAAGTCTTTAAGGGGACACAAAACTCTCATTGTTTTTGCCATATTGGCTTTGATAAGAAAAGCTCAAAGGATAGAAGCATCTACGTTGTTTTTGGCACAGAACTCTCGTTGTTTTTGCCATATTGGCTTTGATAAGAAAAGCTCAAAGGATAGAAGAATCTACGTTGTTTTTGGCACAGAACTCTCGTTGTTTTTGCCATATTGGCTTTGATAAGAAAAGCTCAAAGGATAGAAGCATCTACGTTGTTTTTGGCAACGAGAGTTCTGTGGCCCTCTAAAGACTAAAGTCTTTAAATGGCCACAGAACTCTCGTTGTTTTTGCCATATTGGCTTTGAGAAGGAAAGCTCAAAGGATAGAAGCATCTACGTTGTTTTTGGCAACGAGAGTTCTGTGGCCCTCTAAAGACTAACGTCTTTAACGGGCCACAGAACTCTCGTTGTTTTTGCCATATTGGCTTTGATAAGAAAAACTCAAAGGATAGAAGCATCTACGTTGTTTTTGGCAACGAGAGTTCTGTGGCCCTTTAAAGACTAAAGTCTTTAAAGGGCCACAGAACTCTCGTTGTTTTTGCCATATTGGCTTTGATAAGAAAAGCTCAAAGGATAGAAGCATCTACGTTGTTTTTGGCAACGAGAATTCTGTGGCTCTTTAAAGACTAAAGTCTTTAAAGGGCCACAGAACTCTCGTTGTATTTGCCATATTGGCTTTGATAAGAAAAGCTCAAAGGATAGAAGCATCTACGTTGTTTTGGCAAGGAGAGTTCTGTGGCCCTTTAAAGACTAAAGTCTTTAAAGGGCCGCAGAACTCTCGTTGTTTTTGCCATATTGGCTTTGATAAGAAAAGCTCAAAGGATAGAAGCATCTACGTTGTTTTTGGCAACGATTCTGTGGCCCTTTAAAGACTAAAGTCTTTAAAGGGCCACAGAACTCTCGTTGTTTTTGCCATATTGGCTTTGATAGGAAAAGCTCAAAGGATAGAAGAATCTACGTTGTTTTTGGCCACAGAACTCTCGTTGTTTTGTCATATTGGCTTTGATAAAAAAAGCTCAAAGAATAAAAGCATCTACGTTGTTTTTGGCAACGAGAGTTCTGTGGCCCTTTAAAGACTAAAGTCTTTAAAGGGCCGCAGAACTCTCGTTGTTTTTGCCATATTGGCTTTGATAAGAAAAGCAAAAGCAAAAGAAAAACAAAGAGAGTTCTGTGGCCCTTTAAAGACTTTAGTCTTTAAAGGGCCACAGAACACTCTTTGTTTTTGCCATATTGGCTTTGATAAGAAAAGCTCAAAGGATAGAAGCATCTACGTTGTTTTTGCCATATTGGCTTTGATAAAAAATGCTCAAAGGATAGAAGTATCTACGTTGTTTTTGGCCACAGAACTCTCGTTGTTTTGTCATATTGGCTTTGATAAGAAAAGCTCAAAGGATAGAAGCATCTACGTTGTTCTTGGCAACGAGAGTTCTCTGGCCCTTTAAAGACTAAAGTCTTTAAAGGGCCACAGAACTCTCGTTGTTTTTGCCATATTGGCTTTGATAAGAAAAGCTCAAAGAATAGAAGCATCTACGTTGTTTTTGGCCCCAGAACTCTCGTTGTTTTGTCATATTGGCTTTGATAAGAAAAGCTCAAAGGATAGAAGCATCTACGTTGTTTTTGGCAACGAGAGTTCTGTGGCCCTTTAAAGACTGTAGTGTTTAAAGGGCCACAGAACTCTCGTTGTTTTTGCCATATTGGCTTTGATAAGAAAAGTTCAAAGGATAGAAGCATCTACGTTGTTTTTGGCACAGAACTCTCGTTGTTTTTGCCATATTGGCTTTGATAAGAAAAGCTCAAAGGATAGAAGAATCTACGTTGTTTTTGGCACAGAACTCTCGTTATTTTTGCCATATTGGCTTTGATAAGAAAAGCAAAAGCAAAAGAAAAACAAAGAGAGTTCTGTGGCCCTTTAAAGACTTTAGTCTTTAAAAGGCCACAGAACTCTCTTTGTTTTTGACATATTGGCTTTGATAAGAAATGCTCAAAGGATAGAAGCATCTACGTTGTTTTTGGCAACGAGAGTTCTGTGGAACTTTAAAGACTAAAGTCTTTAAAGGGCCACAGAACTCTCGTTGTTTTTGCCATATTGGCTTTGATAAGAAAAGCTCAAAGGATAGAAGCATCTACATTGTTTTTGGCAACGAGAGTTCTGTGGCCCTTTAAAGACTAAAGTATTTAAAGGGCCGCAGAACTCTCGTTGTTTTTTTGCCATATTGGCTTTGATAAGAAAAGCTCAAAGGATAGAAGCATCTTCCTTTTTTTTTTGGCACAGAACTCTCGTTGTTTTTGCCATATTGGCTTTGATAAGAAAAGCTCAAAGGATAGAAGCATCTACGTTGTTTTTGGCAACGAGAGTTCTGTGGCCCTTTAAAGACTAAAGTCTTTAAAGGGCCACAGAACTCTCGTTGTTTTTGCCATATTGGCTTTGATAAGAAAAGCTCAAAGGATAGAAGCATCTACGTTGTTTTTGGCAACGAGAGTTCTGTGGCCCTTTAAAGTCTTTAAAGGGCTCTTTGTTTTTGACATATTGGCTTTGATAAGAAAAGCTCAAAGGATAGAAGCATCTACGTTGTTTTTGGCAACGAGAGTTCTGTGGCCCTTTAAAGACTAAAGTCTTTAAAGGGCCACAGAACTCTCGTTGTTTTTGCCATATTGGCTTTGATAAGAAAAGCTCAAAGGATAGAAGCATCTACGTTGTTTTTGGCAACGAGAATTCTGTGGCTTTTAAAGACTAAAGTCTTTAAAGGGCCACAGAACTCTCGTTGTTTTTGCCATATTGGCTTTGATAAGAAAAGCTCAAAGGATAGAAGCATCTACGTTGTTTTGGCAAGGAGAGTTCTGTGGCCCTTTAAAGACTAACTTCTTTAAAGGGCCGCAGAACTCTCGTTGTTTTTGCCATATTGGCTTTGATAAGAAAAGCTCAAAGGATAGAAGCATCTACGTTGTTTTTGGCAACGAGAGTTCTGTGGCCCTTTAAAGACTAAAGTCTTTAAAGGGCCACAGAACTCTCGTTGTTTTTGCCATATTGGCTTTGATAAGAAAAGCTCAAAGGATAGAAGCATCTACGTTGTTTTTGGCCACAGAACTCTCGTTGTTTTGTCATATTGGCTTTGATAAGAAAAGCTCAAAGGATAGAAGCATCTACGTTGTTTTTGGCAACGAGAGTTCTGTGGCCCTCTAAAGACTAAAGTCTTTAAAGAGCCACAGAACTCTCGTTGTTTTTGCCATATTGGCTTTGATAAGAAAAGCTCAAAGGATAGAAGCATCTACGTTGTTTTTGGCAACGAGAGTTCTGTGGCCCTCTAAAGACTAAAGTCTTTAAAGGGCCACAGAACTCTCGTTGTTTTTGCCATATTGGCTCTGATAAGAAAAGCTCAAAGGATAGAAGCATCTATATTGTTTTTGGCCACAGAACTCTCGTTGTTTTTGCCATATTGGCTTTGATAAGAAAAGCTCAAAGGATAGAAGCATCTACGTTGTTTTTGGCAACGAGAGTTCTGTGGCCCTCTAAAGACTAAAGTCTTTAAAGGGCCGCAGAACTCTCGTTGTTTTTGCCATATTGGCTTTGATAAGAAAAGCTCAAAGGATAGAAGCATCTACAAAGAGAGTTCTGTGGCCCTTTAAAGACTAAAGTCTTTAAAGGGCGTTGTTTTTTTGCCATATTGGCTTTGATAAGAAAAGCTCAAAGGATAGAAGTATCTACGTTGTTTTTGGCACAGAACTCGCGTTGTTTTTGCCATATTGGCTTTGATAAGAAAAGCTCAAAGGATAGAAGCATCTACGTTGTTATTGGCACAGAACTCTCGTTGTTTTTGCCATATTGGCTTTGATAAGAAAAGCTCAAAGGATAGAAGCATCTACGTTGTTTTTGGTAACAAGAGTTCTGTGGCCCTCTAAAGACTAAAGTCTTTAAAGGGCCACAGAACTCTCGTTGTTTTTGCCATATTGGCTTTGATAAGAAAATCTCAAAGGATAGAAGCATCTACGTTGTTTTTGCCATATTGGCTTTGATAAAAAAAGCTCAAAGGATAGAAGTATCTACGTTGTTTTTGGCAACGAGAGTTCTGTGGCCCTTTAAAGACTAAAGTCTTTAAAGGGCCACAGAACTCTCGTTGTTTTTTACATATTGGCTTTGTTAAGAAAAGCTCAAAGGATAGAAGCATCTATGTTGGTTTTGGCAACGAGAGTTCTGTGGCCCTTTAAAGACTAAAGTCTTTAAAGGGCCACAGAACTCTCGTTGTTTTTGCCATATTGGCTTTGATAAGAAAAGCTCAAAGGATAGAAGCATCTACGTTGTTTTTGGCCACAGAACTCTCGTTGTTTTGTCATATTGGCTTTGATAAGAAAAGCTCAAAGGATAGAAGCATCTACGTTGTTTTTGGCAACGAGAGTTCTGTGGCCCTTTAAAGACTTTAGTCTTTAAAGGGCCACAGAACTCTCGTTGTTTTTGCCATATTGGCTTTGATAAGAAAAGTTCAAAGGATAGAAGCATCTACGTTGTTTTTGGCACAGAACTCTCGTTGTTTTTGCCATATTGGCTTTGATAAGAAAAGCTCAAAGGATAGAAGAATCTACGTTGTTTTTGGCACAGAACTCTCGTTGTTTTTGCCATATTGGCTTTGATAAGAAAAGCTCAAAGGATAGAAGCATCTTCGTTGTTTTTGGCAACGAGAGTTCTGTGGCCCTCTAAAGACTAAAGTCTTTAAAGGGCCACAGAACTCTCGTTGTTTTTGCCATATTGGCTTTGATAAGAAAAGCTCAAAGGATAGAAGCATCTACGTTGTTTTTGGCAACGAGAGTTCTGTGGCCCTTTAAAGACTAAAGTCTTTAAAGGGCCGCAGAACTCTCGTTGTTTTTGCCATATTGGCTTTGATAAGAAAAGCTCAAAGGATAGAAGCATCTACGTTGTTTTTGCCATATTGGCTTTGATAAGAAAAGCTCAAAGGATAGAAGCATCTTCGTTGTTTTTTGGCACAGAACTCTCGTTGTTTTTGCCATATTGGCTTTGATAAGAAAAGCTCAAAGGATAGAAGCATCTACGTTGTTTTTGGCACAGAACTCTCGTTGTTGTTTTTGCCATATTGGCTTTGATAAGAAAAGCTCAAAGGATAGAAGCATCTACGTTGTTTTTGGCACAGAACTCTCGTTGTTTTTGCCATATTGGCTTTGATAAGACTAAAGCTCAAAGGGCCATAGAACCATCTACGTTGTTTTTGCCATATTGGCTTTGATAAAAAAAGCTCAAAGGATAGAAGTATCTACGTTGTTTTTGGCAACGAGAGTTCTGTGGCCCTTTAAAGACTAAAGTCTTTAAAGGGCCACAGAACTCTCGTTGTTTTTGCCATATTGGCTTTGATAAGAAAAGCTCAAAGGATAGAAGCACAAAGTTGTTTTTGGCAACGAGAGTCTGTGGCCCTTTAAAGACTAAAGTCTTTAAAGGGCCACAGAACTCTCGTTGTTTTTGCCATATTGGCTTTGATAAGAAAAGCTCAAAGGATAGAAGCATCTACGTTGTTTTTGGCAACGAGAGTTCTGTGGCCCTTTAAAGACTAAAGTATTTAAAGGGCCACAGAACTCTCGTTGTTTTTGCCATATTGGCTTTGATAAGAAAAGCTCAAAGGATAGAAGCATCTTCACGAACTCTCGTTTTTTTGGCACAGAACTCTCGTTGTTTTCGCCATATTGGCTTTGATAAGAAAAGCTCAAAGCATAGAAGCATCTACGTTGTTTTTATCCACAGAACTCTCTTTGTTTTGTCATATTGGCTTTGATAAGAAAAGCTCAAAGGATAGAAGAATCTACGTTGTTTTTGGCACAGAACTGTCGGGCCACAGAACTCTGTTTTGTGCATATTGGCTTTGATAAGAAAAGCTCAAAGGATAGAAGCATCTACGTTGTTTTTGGCAACGAGAGTTCTGTGGCCCTCTAAAGACTAAAGTCTTTAAAGGGCCACAGAACTCTCGTTGTTTTTGCCATATTGGCTTTGATAAGAAAAGCTCAAAGGATAGAAGCATCTACGTTGTTTTTGGCAACGAGAGTTCTGTGGCCCTTTAAAGACTAAAGTCTTTAAAGGGCCACAGAACTCTCGTTGTTTTTGCCATATTGGCTTTGATAAGAAAAGCTCAAAGGATAGAAGCATCTACGTTGTTTTTGCCATATTGGCTTTGATAAGAAAAGCTCAAAGGATAGAAGCATCTTCATTTTTTTTGGCACAGAACTCTCGTTGTTTTCGCCATATTGGCTTTGATAAGAAAAGCTCAAAGGATAGAAGCATCTACGTTGTTTTTGGCACAGAACTCTCGTTGTTTTCGCCATATTGGCTTTGATAAGAAAAGCTCAAAGGATAGAAGCATCTACGTTGTTTTTGCCATAGAACTCTCGTTCTTTTTTCATATTGGCTTTGATAAGAAAAGCTCAAAGGATAGAACCATCTACGTTGTTTTTGCCATATTGGCTTTGATAAAAAAGCTCAAAGGATAGAAGCATCTACGTTGTTTTTGGCAACGAGAGTTCTGTGGCCCTTTAAAGACTAAAGTCTTTAAAGGGCCATAGAACTCTCGTTGTTTTTGCCATATTGGGTTTGATAAGAAAAGCTCAAAGGAAAAACAAAGAGAGTTCTGTGGCCCTTTAAAGACTAAAGTCTTTAAAGGGCCACAGAACTCTCGTTGTTTTTGCCATATTGGCTTTGATAAGAAAAGCTCAAAGGATAGAAGCATCTACGTTGTTTTTGGCAACGAGAGTTCTGTGGCCCTTTAAAGACTAAAGTCTTTAAAGGGCCGCAGAACTCTCGTTGTTTTTGCCATATTGGCTTTGATAAGAAAAGCTCAAAGGATAGAAGCATCTTCATTGTTTTTGGCACAGAACTCTCGTTGTTTTTGCCATATTGGCTTTGATAAGAAAAGCTCAAAGCATAGAAGCATCTACGTTGTTTTTGGCCACAGAACTTATTATTGGCTTTGATAAGAAAAGCCACAGAACTCTCTTTGTTTTGTCATATTGGCTTTGATAAGAAAAGCTCAAAGGATAGAAGAATCTACGTTGTTTTTGGCACAGAACTGTCGCTGTTTTGTCATATTGGCTTTGATAAGAAAAGCTCAAAGGATAGAAGCATCTACGTTGTTTTTGGCAACGAGAGTTCTGTGGCCCTCTAAAGACTAAAATCTTTAAAGGGCCTCAGAACTCTCGTTGTTTTTGCCATATTGGCTTTGATAAGAAAAGCTCAAAGGATAGAAGCATCTACGTTGTTTTTGGCAACGAGAGTTCTGTGGCACTTTAAAGACTAAAATCTTTAAAGGGCCGCAGAACTCTCGTTGTTTTTGCCATATTGGCTTTGATAAGAAAAGCTCAAAGGATAGAAGCATCTACGTTGTTTTTGGCAACGAGAGTTCTGTGGCCCTTTAAAGACTTTAGTCTTTAAAGGGCCACAGAACTCTCGTTGTTTTTGCCATATTGGCTTTGATAAGAAAAGCTCAAAGGATAGAAGCATCTACGTTGTTTTTGGCAACGAGAGTTCTGTGGCCCTTTAAAGACTAAAGTCTTTAAAGGGCCACAGAACTCTCGTTGTTTTTGCCATATTGGCTTTGATAAGAAAAGCTCAAAGGATAGAAGCATCTACGTTGTTTTTGGCAACGAGAGTTCTGTGGCCTTTAAAGACTAAAGTCTTTAAAGGGCCACAGAACTCTCGTTGTTTTTGCCATATTGGCTTTGATAAGAAAAGCTCAAAGGATAGAAGCATCTACGTTGTTTTTGACATATTGGCTTTGATAAGAAAAGCTCAAAGGATAGAAGCATCTTCATTTTTTTTGGCACAGAACTCTCGTTGTTTTCGCCATATTGGCTTTGATAAGAAAAGCTCAAAGGATCGAAGAATCTACGTTGTTTTTGGCACAGAACTCTCGTTGTTTTCGCCATATTGGCTTTGATAAGAAAAGCTCAAAGGATAGAAGCATCTACATTGTTATTGGCACAGAACTCTCGTTGTTTTTGCCATATTGGCTTTGATAAGAAAAGCTCAAAGGATAGAACCATCTACGTTGTTTTTGCCATATTGGCTTTGATAAAAAAAGCTCAAAGGATAGAAGTATCTACGTTGTTTTTGGCAACGAGAGTTCTGTGGCCCTTTAAAGACTAAAGTCTTTAAAGGGCCACAGAACTCTCGTTGTTTTTGCCATATTGGCTTTGAAAAGCAAAAGGATAGAAGCATCTACGTTGTTTTTGGCACAGAGAGTTCTGTGGCCTTTAAAGACTAAACTCTTTAAAGGGCCACAGAACTCTCGTTGTTTTTGTCATATTGGCTTTGATAAGAAAAGCTCAAAGGATAGAAGCATCTACGTTGTTTTTGGCAACGAGAGTTCTGTGGCCCTCTAAAGACTAAAATCTTTAAAGGGCCACAGAACTCTCGTTGTTTTTGCCATATTGGCTTTGATAAGAAAAGCTCAAAGGATAGAAGCATCTACGTTGTTTTTGCAACGAGAGTTCTGTGGCCCTTTAAAGACTTTAGTCTTTAAAGGGCCACAGAAGAAGCTCTCGTTGTTTTTGCCATATTGGCTTTGATAAGAAAAGCTCAAAGGATAGAAGCATCTACGTTGTTTTTGGCCACAGAACTGTTGTTGTTTTGTCATATTGGCTTTGATAAGAAAAGCTCAAAGGATAGAAGCATCTACGTTGTTTTTGGCAACGAGAGTTCTGTGGCCCTATAAAGACTAAAATCTTTAAAGGGCCACAGAACTCTCTTTGTTTTTGCCATATTGGCTTTGATAAGAAATGCTCAAAGGATAGAAGCATCTACGTTGTTTTTGGCAACGAGAGTTCTGTGGCACTTTAAAGACTAAAATCTTTAAAGGGCCGCAGAACTCTCGTTGTTTTTGCCATATTGGCTTTGATAAGAAAAGCTCAAAGGATAGAAGCATATACGTTGTTTTTGGCAACGAGAGTTCTGTGTCCCTTTAAAGACTAAAGTCTTTAAGGGGCCACAA
>NW_027132153.1:0-3537 GCF_026122565.2 Emydura macquarii macquarii | reverse complement strand
TCACAGACTGCCCTCCGAGAAGAATTGCTTGTATTACCCAACACTTGTTCTACTTCCCGTCCTGCTCTCAATAATTCCACTTTAGTCATGTTTTCCCGGAGCCCAATAAACATTTTAATAGGTGATCTCAATCCATCATATATTAAATCCACTGCATGCTCCTCATCATCATCCCAGCCTGAAAGAATACATGCCAAAGTCAACCTAGTACAATAAGCCGTAAAAGTTACTCCCTCCTCCTGACACATTAAAACACAGCTTTTCTTAGCTCTGCAGGAGACAAGAAAAGCTTAGCTATCCTTTTGAAAGCCTCATCCTTATTTTACTCCCCTTCAATTCCTGTCAGTACTGCTGATCCTTCCATAGGCCCAGTGCATGTTAATATTAAGACTCTTGAGTCTCCCAAATCCAATTGCTTCCGGGTCGTATATACCAAAAGCCAACCCATTCAGTTTTTCTTTATTAAAAGTCCCAACTGTTTGGCTAGGGCCTGCTTTTCAATTTCAGTCAGAGGACGGGTTACTTCCTCCTCTATATGCCGTGGGGGTTGAGTCATCTGCACCACCACTGCTGGCTGTTGGGTTCCTGGAACAGATTTTTCCTCCACCAACTGATATACTGGTCTCCCGTCATTATCCAGTATCACAGCATTTTCATAATCTAATTTAACCTTATACCGTTCTCTTTTAACCACTGAACGATTTAACTCAGGTATGTCAATGTGATATAAATGGTTCTCTTTCCACACTTCCATAAGATTTTCCAGACCGTAACATCACACACCTTTCTGCCTTCCTCCTTTTTAACTATCACCGCCATAAAGTGAAGGAGGAGCACTAGGAGTAAGATACCACACATGATGTTCTTGCTCCCACATCTCTTGATCCTTTTCCCTCTGCCACTCTTTCAAAGCATTCTCTTAGTCTTGATCATCCCAGGGATTATCTCCTAAAGCCACTTCAGATGGTTTTACGAGCATTAAAGCTTGTTTCAGTTTACTAATTACTTTAGCATATTTCTTGTGATCCTTTTTTCCAGTCTTCCTGGGTTTCTTAACTTGATCAGTTAAAACTGAAACAGCTCCCCGATACACTGCCCTCAATCTTTCTTTCTCCTGTTCCTGTACATGCACTGTTTCCGCTAATCCCTGGCAGGTTTGTGTTAACGTTGACATTTTGGGTTAAAGCTGTTTACAAATCTTGCCTCATGTTCTCATTCTGTATTTTGACCTTCTCCAGCTCCTGTTCCACAGTCTCCCGTGTACATTTCAAAATATCCTGCTCTTCCAAAAGCTTATCTACACCTTGGTGCATAATCCACATGGAAGCACAAATCATCTGTTTCTTTTTAGGATTGTAACCCTCTTGATATTTCAACAGCAGGTCTTTCTAATAACCTTCCTACAGTGGACTGGGAACATCAGACAGACATAGGTCTGACCACAAATTTTCACACACTTCTTTCAATAGAGACTAGTCAGCTAGGCCTGGAGGTTTCAGGTAAACCCGCTTTGTTAATACTTACAAAATATCCTGGACTTGAAGATTACACTAATATAACCTCTCTGTCCATCTGCGACCCTTTATAACCTCAAATCCACAAAATCAATAAAGTCAACTCAGCTTCAAACGCAAGCTTTACTATTTTAAAAATTGACAAAATCAAGCTTCACTTGGCACAGTGCCCATATTCCCCACCAATGTTGGGCTGGGATTGATTCACATACCCACAGCTGGACACCCAGTAACCATACCAGTGAAGACTCAGATTCAATTCCTTCAATGCAAAGCTATTTATTTGGAAGCAAGCCTCAAAGACAAACAGAAAAGGCTATACAATGTCTCTTAATAAGCTTCAATTTCCAAAGAATAAACCCTCAGTTACTGTGCTCGCACACACAGTATCCTGATTAATAAACAAATCAGATATAGCTACTGATTCTAGATGAAGGCTACTTCTTTCCTTCTTGCTCTCCCTCCAGGTACTCAGTCTGTTTTCTGACTCCCTCGAAGCACGGTGTTGGCTACCCCAAGGCCCTCTGATCTAAGGTCTCTCATAGCAGAGTGTTGGTTATCTTGAGGCCCTCTGGTCCCAAGTCACTCTTCTGTCCAACAGTACCAGTAGCCTCTGTAGATATATGTGAGTGTGTATACATATAACATGTGATATTTCCAATACTTATACGCTTTTTTCAAAGGGTTAACATTGTCCCCAAGATATGCAAAATATGATTTGCTATCATATCAACTAGCATTTCATAATTAATTAATAATTTGGGAGGGTCCTACATGGATCGACCAATATTCGCTTTCTCATTAACTACTCACCCGGGCTCCTGATCTCATGCTATTCAATACGGTCATTTGACCCAGGTCAGTTAGTCGCAGATTCACCATTACCAACCTCCACATGTACATATGATTCTCTAATTCTATACCATGTGAACTGGATATTGGCTTAGCATGACCATTGGTCTTCTACATCAGCACAGCTACACACACAGGGCCTGGAAAAGCATTCATGGCTCATAGAATCATAGAAGATTAGGGTTGGAAGGGACCTCAGGAGGTCATCTAGTCCAACCCCTTGCCCAAAACATGACCAACCCCAACTAAATCATTCCAGCCAGGGCTCTCTCAAGCCGAGCCTTAAAAACTTCTAAGGATGGAGATTCCACCACCTCCCTAGGTAACCCATTCCAGTGCTTCACTACCCTCCCATTGAAAGTTTTTCTTAATATCCAACCTAGACCTCCCCCACTGCAATTTGAGACCACTGCTTCTAGTGCTGTCATCTACTACCAGTGAGCCTAGCTCCATCCTCCCTGGAACCCCCTTTCAGGTAATAAAAGGCTGCTATCAAATCCCCCCTCATTCTTCTCTTCTGTTCCTAGTTCCTAGTTCCTTCAGCCTCTCCTCAGAAGTCATGTGCTCCAGACCTAATCATTTTTGTTGCCCTCCATTGAACTCTCTCCAATAACTCACATCCTTTCTGTAGTGGGGGAGCCCAGAACTGGACACAATACTCCAAATGTGGCCTCAGCAGTGCCAAAGAGAGGGGAATAATGACCTTCTCAGTGATTTTCCACCGTCTAGTGCTGAGAGGCCCTGTTCTCTGAATCCTCTAGCACTCAGGCTTATCAATCTTGTCCATAGCAATACTATATAGTAATTCAGCACCATCCCAACACTCACCATCCAGCTCGGTTGCTTTGTGTTGTCCAGGAGAGTCTTTGAACAGCAGCTATCGGAAAACAGCGTGGCGAGGGTTTTGTCACATTAGTTGAGCAGTGAATATATAAAGGTCCTGTGAGAGTAACAGTTGTTTCTTTGGCTTATGAGGTGATCTCCTAATGTGACAACCAACTGACTGAAAATGGAGGCCATGGGGTAATTCACCAGGACCATCTCAGCCCCCCTGTTGAGAGGCATTCTGTCTTCTTTTACAATACTGAAATAAAGTTACAGTAGCATGCTGTATAATCTATATAATGTATATATAATATATGCCATTCCTTGCTATAAATCGTTGGAGGGG
>NW_027132152.1:0-34267 GCF_026122565.2 Emydura macquarii macquarii | reverse complement strand
GTCAGATACACACACAGTGAGGGAAAACCTACCAGAGCCAGCACTAAAACTAACCTCGCGAAGAATCAGCCTTCCTGGTGGGTGGCAGGGGAGCAGCAGCTGCAAACACAGGGTCCTTGCTGCTTGGTTAGTTATTCACCTTATCCACTGAACTGGATAAAACATCTGTCTTCAGTGGTTTAGACACAATAAACCCTGCGTCTTGGCCCAGGCTTAGACTGGATGACCCATGTGGTCCCTACTGGACCTATGGCTCTATTTTTCTATGGCAAGGTACAGGCACTTGCAGAATTAATCCTGATACTACCCAAAGTCAAAGAATGTATCAGAAATCCCAGGGCTGGTAAGATCACCCAGGAGTCCTGTTTCCCAGGCCCCTGCTCTAGCAATTTCTTTATCATTTCTTGAAGAAGTGAAGCGACGGACCACAAAAATCTTCATACTCGGTCTCATGGGGTAACATCTGGATTGCTCTCCCCACCCAGAACTGTGCAGAGCACCCAAGAGTTTTAATGTTCTATAATCCAGAGCCCCGCTCTTTACTGAAGGTGGGAAGAGAACACAGGAGATCTAGGCCTGCATGACAAAGCTGGAGCCCTTTAGCTGAACAGCACAGGTATATCTCTGAAATTCCTCTTCCAGCTTCCGACAAAACAGCTGGATTGTTTATGTCTACAGGGAGATCATAGAATCACAGAGTTGGAAGGACCTCAGGAGGTATCTAGTCCAACCCCTGTTCAAAGCAGGACTAACTCAGCTAAGTAATCCCAGCAAGGGTTTGTCAAACCTCAGCTTAAAAACCTCAGAATGGAGATTCCACCACCTCCCTAGGTAACCCATTCCAGTGCTTCACCACTACCCTCCTAGTGAAAATCTTTTCCTAATATCCAACCTAGATCTTCCCCCACTGCAACTTGAGACTGTTGCTCCTTGTTCTGTTATCTGCCACCACTGCGAACAGCCTAGCTCCATCCTCCCTGAACCCCCTTTCAGGTAGTTGAAGGCTGCTATCAAATCCCCCTCATTCTTCTCTTCTGCAGACTAAACAAGCCTTGTTCCCTCAGCCTCTCCTCATATGTCTTGTGCTCCAGCCCCTAATAATTTTTGTTGCCCTCCGCTGCACTCTCTCCAACTTCTCCACATCCTTTTTGTAGTGGGGGGCCCAAAACTGGACACAATACTCCAAAACGGCCTCACCAATGCCGAATAGAGGGGAATAATCACTTCCCACGATCTGCTGGGAATGCTCCTACTAATGCAGCCCAATATGCTATTAGCCTTCTTGACAACCAGGGCACATTGCTGACTCATATCCAGCTTCTTATCCACTGTTACCCCCAGGTCCTTTTCTGCAGAACTGCTGCATGCTCATCGGTCCCCAGTCTGTAGCTGTGCATCGGATTCTTCCGTCCTAAGTGCAGGACTCTGCACTTATCCTTGTTGAACCTCATCAGATTTCTTTTGGCCAATCCTCCAGTTTGTTTAGGTCCTTCTGTATCCTATCCCTATCTTCCAGGCTATCTACCACTCCCCCCCATCTTAGTGTCATCTGAAAACTTGCTGAGGGTGCAATCTACCCCATCCTCCAGATCATTAATGACGATGTTGAACAAAGTCGGTCCCAGGACTGATCCCTGGGGCACTCCACTTTTGACCGGTTGCCAGCTAGACATGGAGCCATTGATCACTACTCGTTGAGCCCTATGCTCTAACCAGTTCTCTATCCATTTTATAGTCCATTCATCCAACCTATACTTCTTTAACTTGCTGATAAGAATACTGTGAGAGACAATATCAAAAGCTTTGCTAAAGTCAAGGTATATCACATCCACCGCCTTCCCTACATCCACAGAGCCAGTCACTTCTTCATAGAAAGCAATCAGGTTGGTCAGGCATGACTTTCCCTTGGTGAATCCGTGTTGACTCTTCCTGATCACCTTCCTCTCTTCCAAGTGCCTTAAAATGGATTTCTTGAGGACCTGCTCCATGATTTTTCCAGGGATTGAGGTAAGGCTGACTGGTCTGTAGTTCCCCGGCTCCTCTTTCCTGCCTTTTTGAAAATGGGCACTATATATTTGCTTTTTCCAGTCCTCAGGGACCTCCCCTGTTGCCACGAGCTTTCAAAGATAATAGCCAATGGCTCTGAAATCACCTCAGCCAACTCCCTCAGCACCCTCGGGTGCATTGCATCCGGCCCCATGGACTTGTGTATGTCCAATCCTTCTAAATAGTCTTGGACTGTTCCTTTAGCACTGAGGGATGTTCGCCTCCTTCCCATTCTGTGCCACCCAGTGCAGCAGTCTGGGAGCTGACCTTGTCTGTGAAGACAGAGGCAAAAAAGGCATTGAGTACCTCAGCTTTCTCCACATCCTCCGTCACTAGGTTGCCTTCCCCATTCCGTAAGGGGCTCACACTTTCCCTAATCTTCCTCTTGTTGGTAACATACCTGTAGAAACCCTTCTTGTTCCCCTTCACGTCCCTTGCTAGCTGCAACTCTAATTGTGCTTTGGCCTTCCTGATTTCATTCCTGCGTGTTCGAGCAGTGTTTTTATAATCCTTCCTAGTCATCTGACCAAGCTTCCACTTCTTGTAAGCTTCTTTTTTGTGTTTAAGTTCACCAAAGACTTTTTTATTAAGCCAAGCTGGACGCCTACCATATTTGCTATTCTTTCTATACATCGGGATGGTTTGTTCCTGTGCCCTCAATAAGGTTTCTTTAAAAAACATCCAGCTCTCTTGGGTTCCTTTCCCCCTCATATTAGCCTCCCAGGGGATCCTGCCCATCAGCTCCCTGAGAGAGTCAAAGTCTGCTTTTCTGAAGTCCAGGGTCCGTATCCTGCTGTTCTCCTTTCTTCCTTTTGTCAGAATCCTGAACTCGACCATCTCATGGTCACTGCTGCCCAGGTTGCCACCCACTTCTACTTCCCCTACCAAATCTTCCCTGTTTGTGAGCAGCAGGTCAAGAGAAGCATGGCCCCTAGTTGGTTGCTCCACCACTTGCACCAGGAAGTTGTCTGCAACACCCTCCAAAAACTTCCTGGAGTGTTTGTGCTCTGCTGTATTGTTCTTCCAGCAGATGTCAGGGTCATTGAAGTCCTCCAGGAGAATCAGGTCCTGTGAACTGGAAACTCCCTAGTTGACCAAAGAAAGCCTCATCTACCTCATCAGCATTGAAGCGCACAGAGCAGCAGGTACATACTCAGGGTTTTCTGTGTGTTTTACTCAGAGGAGACAAATATTCTTTCAGGTCCGGCTTTGCCAGAGGCACAACTGACAGTAAAGTGCAAAGTTAAATCAGTGGCACTAAGATGTGTGCTTACATTTCAATGGTGTCCCGAAGAGAGCTGGGTTCAAGCAAACGCTTAAGTGCTTCCATGACTCAACGTCTGAACATTGTTCTAGGGGCTAAACTGACATCCCAAATCCATTTGCATCCTTGAAAATCATGCACCGGCCGACTGTCTGCCTTCAACTACTTTGAAAATCCCCAGCCCCAGACTGCTGCAGGATTTTACAAAACTATCTTTGCAACAAATTGTCCCCCTGATAACCATAAGTGAGCAGTGCACCTGGGCACACTGTATCTCACCTGCGAAACAACATCTCCTCTGCCCATTCGGGAGTGGACCGGGATTTTCGAAGGAATCCAGAATTGTTAGGTTTCCAACTCCCATGGGATTGGAGTCTTTACATGGCTAAAAATCCTTCAAAAACTGCACTCTGTATCAGAAGCATAAACACAGAGGCAGGGCCCAGCTTATAAGGTCCATGTATTATTGTTATTTTATTACCTTATTTATCTTTTTTATCTGGCACTTCCATAGAGACTTTCATTTCGTTTTGGACATTTTTCCCCTATTATCGCCTATATATAGTGAAGGTTGAAAATAATATTAACACTAATACTAAGAAGAAGAGTGAAATAACCCTAAATATGCAACTCAATTTTCATTATTCCTATAATTAGCCGCACTCAAAGCCATGGCTGTACTCCCGGAGTTATAATTACACACGTGCACATATACCGGCAGGATGATAATCCTGGACTCTAGATTCGTTCATGCTTTTGACTGCCAGTTTTTACTAAATGACTCAGCAGAGTCCAGTTCTTGTCTGCAATATTCAGAGCAGCCTAGGAGATACCAACAACCAACTCCCATTAATTTTAAAGATGCTCATTTCATAATAATTCCGTCTTGTAGTCCAGGTTTCCTAGAAAGCGTTTCAAAGACTTGCTCCCTTTTTCTTATAGAAGAAGAAAGACATTTCAGACATCAGTAATACCACTAAATCCGTAGCATTTATACAGCAATTTTCATCAGTAGATGGCAAAGCACTTCGCAAAGGAGGGTCAGAATTTCTATCCCGATTTTACAGGGAGAAGTGACTTGGCCAAGGCAGACCAAGGAATAAACACACGGTTTTCCATGGCCCAATGGACTGTTCTGTACACACCGTGCCAAGAAACTCACAAAATAAGACCAGGCAGAGTTTAGCGGTCGGCGAACCCTTGATAATGCATTTTGTCTGTGAGAGGCAGCTAGCAATCCTGTAGAGATCACTGCAGAAATGAGCCAACAAGAGAAACTAACTCCTCTTCTTCAGCCAAATATCTTTTCTCCTCTGAACCCGTCTCAGGGAGGCCCGAGTTTAATGAGGGTTGTGCTCTAGACTGTGTTTTTTTTTTTTTAAGAGGAGATGCAAATTCAGTGTCTCAGGGCCCTGCATAAATCCTGCGTCTCTCAGACTGCCCAGGGTGAAAAGGGAGCAGGCCAAGATCTTGGTGTCTTTGTAGCTACCAACAGAAACCCTCCAACGTCAACAACATGATATCCTGGCTGAACCTTTTATTTATTCTAGCAGCCCTTCCAGGTAACTCTCCCCTCTCCTGCCCCCAGCACAGGTTGGAGACACCAGGGCAGGCTGCACATTCTTGTCCTAAACCAAAGCATGGTGTGTGAATGGGCGTCTTCTCTGAGCTTTAGGCCGGCTTTGAATTATTGTGATTCTTAATAGCTTTTTCTCTTTTTCTTTTTTTTTTTCTTCTTCATCTTCTCTTTCCTCCCTCCTCCCAGATGTCCGGTCCGAGGTTCTTCTGGTGGAGTCTGGAGGCGGAATTCAAAAGCCTGGGGGATCTCTCCGGCTCTCCTGCAAAGCCTCCGGATTCACTTTCAGCAGCTATCCTATGAGCTGGGTCCGACAGGCAACCGGGAAGGGGCTGGAGTGGGTGTCGCTCATTTATACTGATGGGAGCCAACAATTTTACGCTGATGCAGTGAAAGGGCGATTCACCATCTCCAGGGACAACGCCAACAACCTGCTGTATCTGCAAATGACCGGCCTGAAGGCCGAGGACACCGCCCGCTATTACTGTGCGAGAGACACAGTGAGGGGAAGCCGGGCTGAGCTCAGACAAAAACCTCCCGCTGCGGTTACTCGAGGAGGCCCAGCTGGGTGGGTGCGGACAGTCCGCGCGCTGGGAGCTCAGAAGAGAAAGGAATTTCCTGTGTTTGAAAGGGGAGAAATGAACCCGGCTTTTCGGTCAAATCTAGACCCCCCAGGCTGCAGCGATTCAGAGAAGTGGTGTCCCCCATTGGGTGTGGGGGTGATTGACTCGGTCCCAAACATTTTGGTGCAGGTATTTATACAGATTAAAACTAATTATTATCTGCCACAGAGAAATCCACATATTGCCTTGTTAGCACAGCTCCGGTGTGAGGATAGGAAGCAGGAGAGGTGAAAACACCCATCTTGGCAAGTGTAAAAGGAAATGAAGCTGATCCCTAAATCGCTATAGATCAGTGCCATGGAGCTGGGCTGTGTGTGTTTAGTGTGTGACACGTTTATTCCACGCCCTGCCCCCAACATTGTCTCACTTCTATTGACCACATCAGGGAACTGGCACACGGCTTTTCTCTGCACATGGAGCGTTTCCCTAGGAGAAAACTCTCCTGGTTACAACGAATAAATAAAGAACCGCACAAAGGGTTCGTTTTCCGGTTTTAATTAGAATACAAAAGCGTGTGGACAAAGAGAAAGAGAGGGGGGTGAGGGGTCTGCAGATTCCCCTTCTTCCATTCACCACGAAGAAGGAAAACAGCACAGCCCTGGGGACAAGACTAGAAAGGGGTCCTGGGGCTGGAAAACCTCCCTTCAACTCTGTGTCTACACACACTGCTCGGGTGCACAGAGAAACTGCAGGTGCACTCGGACTCTGGAAACTCCCCGTCAAACCTGTGAGAAATTTCCCTGGTCAAATTTTCCAAAGGAAAAGCAGCCACAAAACAACATTCTGAGTTTCCACTCATATCCAACCACGTGGAATCCAGTGACTTTTGAGAGGAGGCCCAATTTAATGTCTTTGAGGCCTAGGCACATTTTGTAGATCCTACAAGGTGTTTTCCCGCATTAGCCGGCACTTAAATACCTTAAAAACCCTGCCCCTTGCTGCCTGGGTCCCAGATTTTTTTAAAAAGAGCATTTCTGTACATCCCTGGTGTGTCGTGCGGTGACAGGAATGAAAAGCGGCCCGGTGCGGAGATGCTGAGATAATGGGTGTTCCCAGAAGTCCCTAGAACAGGCGATGGCAGATATCACTGTAGGTGTTTGTAGCATTGCTGTGAGGTGTGTCAGAGGCAGGCTTAATGAAGGCGAAGGAAAGATTCCCACCGAATGCTGTGAACTCTGGGCCAGGCCCAGAGCAAGAAGAAAAGACTTTTCCACGGTCTCTGCACCACATGAAAAGAAAACGTGACGACTCAGGGAAGGAGCATCTCACTTATAAGGAGAGGGACATGCAAATAAGGGTGACTTTTTCCTGTTTAAATCTCTGTCTCTCTGTCAGTCCCAGCAGCAGCTGGACAGACCAACTGCAGCCCCCCGGTGTCTGTGCGGTTACCAACCACTCCGCTGAGCAATGTCCCCTCCAACACCCGGAAAATGAGACTTTGGCTCCATTTACTCTTCCTGGCGGCAGCTCTGGCAGGTACTTGGTCCCCGTCACTTTTCCTGGAGCAGCGGGCGCGCCTTACCACTTTTCTGCAGGGCTCTACACCTATTTGATCATGTGTTTTCATGCTCGTCTTCCCCTGTTAGCTGAAGGGGAATGTGTGTCACGTGCCTGGTTCCCTCACTGCTGTCTTTCTCTCTCCCTGTCCCACAGGGGCCCGGGCACAGGTTGTTCTGACCCAGTCGGGTCCAGAAATCAAGAAGCCCGGAGAGTCCACTCGGCTGAAATGCGCCGTGAGCGGATTCACTGTCTCCGACTATTATATGGCTTGGGTCAGACAGGAGCCGGGCAAGGGGTTGGAGTGGCTGGTCAACTACTGGAAAGCAGGGCAGAGCGAGTATTATTCCTCCACAATAAAGGGGCGATTCACAGCCTCCAAGGACAGCGCCAATTTCTACCTGCAAATGAACAGCCTGAGAGCCGAGGACACCGCCGTGTATTACTGTACTGTACCAGACACACAGCGAGGGGAAGTCCGGGTAATTTCAGACAAAAACCTCGCCTTGCAGAGACGGGGGGAGAATTTTCCTGGCGGTGGCGCTCTCCATCCACCGCAGTGAGAAGTCAGAGACACAAAGTGTTTCCCCTCCGCACACCGCACACAGCTGGCAGGGAAGGGGGAGGCTCTGCGGATTTCATTGCCCCTGGGGAGCGAGGGAGCAGACACTGAAATGGATATTTTTATAGCCAAGAAGGAGCAGATGCGTCCGCCCTCCCTCTGCGACGCTTCCCCTGACTCAGCGGGGCTTTCTCAGGAGACAGCGGCTCCCTCCTTCCCCCATTGAAGGCAGAAGCTGAGCCCCGCGAGGGAAGGCCGGTGCGGGATGCTGAGCCCTGTGTGAAGGTGACTGAGTGGAAAGGTGGGTCACTAATCTAGAGGTGACCTGCCCCCTCCGCCCGTCTGTAATTTTCTGGGGGTGAAATTCGCTCCTCTGAGGGGCCGAGCAGAGAGGCCTGTGGCCCTGCTGTGTCCCACCTCGCCAGAGGAAAGTCTCAGCCCCACGAAACAATTTAGAAGTCTGTCATCCTGATTTCCGCCGTCCATTTACACTTCAGTCTGTGCCAATGGGGTAAAGTATAGTCCTGTTTTCAGGTCCACTCCTACAGCACCTGCTGCACTTTAAAAATAACGGCATCTTGGTTTCCCTAAACCAGCTCTGACTTCTGCCAACGCGCAGACTGGGGAGAGAATTCCAGGTGAGTCAAATCAGAGACCCAACAAGAAGAACCCGTTTGAAGAGCATTCCCAGGGCACGAACAACCAACGTTTTGAACCTTAACTTTCTGCACCAATCCGAGATGGCCTCTGTTGGGTATTTCTAACCCGAAGGTTCTGCTGACCGGTACCAGGTCAGAGTCATCTGGTACTTAACCTGCCTCTATAGACAGGTGCTCGGTCTCAACTCCTGGGAAGTGTCTGGAGTGGTTGTCCTTTCATTTTATATCTTCTATTTGTTATCAGATATTTTAGTTTCCTGTTATGGCAACAGCACCGAGCACTCAGTTATGAAACTAAGTCAAATAATCTGTTAATAAACAGAAAAATGACATCACAGTGGTATCATCTGGCCTACCATGGTTGGAGACATCCATCTATCTATCAAAGAGGTGACTTAGGAGACATATGAGAGAGGTCTATACAATCACGAATGGTGCTGGGAAAAGTGAACAGGGAACTAATTATTTTGCCCTTTCCTCACATACAGAAATAAACCCAAGGGCCCCCAGGGAATATTAAGGGCCAGAGGGCTTAACACAAACCAGAGGAAGCTCTTTGTCAGAAATTGCACAAGTAACCAGCGGAACTCATGGCCACGAGATGTTGTGATGGCCAGAAGCATCACTGGGTTCAAATAAAATCTCGATACATTCATGGGGGTTCAAAGCCCATCTGACATTTCGGGCTGCCAGGAGCGAGGAGTGGAAGATGGGGTTGGTTCACTCCAAATTTCGCTGTTCTGTACCTGTCCGTGCACATCTGCTACCGGACACTGAGCAAGACAGGATACTGGCTACATAGACCATCGGTCTGAACCACTATGGCAGGTCGTATCTCTCTGTCTGTCTGTCTGTCTATCTTAAGGGAAGGAGATCACTTTCTATTCTTATTTCTCTAGCAACGGATCTTCCTCCTAGGCTCGGATCCCTAGACGCAGAAAGTGGGATGGTTCGGAGAAGGGGTTGCTGTCTCTTATAAGCAGGCGATATGCAAATAGGGGGTGTAAGTTTCCTGTTTAAATCTGTCTCTCTGCAAAGCCTGCAGCCAGAGAGACAAGCCGCAGCCCCGGTGTCTGTGCAGTTACCAGCCAACCCCGCCCCTGAGATCTGTCCCCTCCAACACCCGGGAACATGAGACTTTGGCTCCACTTGGTTTTCCTGGTACTGGCTCTGGCAGGTATTTTCTCCACTGGTTTCTTTGCGGAAGGATGTCTTCGCTGTGGTCTTCACAAACAATGTTCATTGGATTCTTAACGTGATTTTCTTCCCAGGTGCCCGGTCCGAGGTCCTGCTGGTGGAGTCGGGAGGGGGTGTGAAAAAGCCCGGAGACTCTCTGCGCCTCTCCTGCAAAGCCTCCGGCTTCACCTTCAGCAGCTCCTGGATGAGCTGGGTCCGCCAGGCTCCCGGGAAGGGACTGGAGTGGGTCTCTGCTATTAACCCGGATGGTAGCAGCACGTACTACGCTGATGCAGTGAAAGGGCGATTCACCATCTCCAGGGACAATCCCAACAACCTGCTGAATCTGCAAATGACCGGCCTGAAGGCCGAGGACACCGCCCGCTATTACTGTACACACACAGTGAGGGGAAGCCGGGCTGAGCTCAGACAAAAACCTCCCGCTGCGGTTACTCGAGGAGGCCCAACTGGGTGGGTGCGGACAGTCCGCGCGCTGGGAGCTCAGAAGAGAAAGGAATTTCCTGTGTTTGAAAGGGGGGAAATGAACCCGGCTTTATAATCAAATCTAGACCCCCAGGCTGCAGCGTCCCCCATTGGGTGTGGGGGTGACTGACTCGGTCCCGAATATTTTAGTGCAGGTATTTATACAGAGTAAAAATAATTATTATCGGCCGCAGAGAAATCCACATATTGCCTTGTTAGCACAGCTCCGGTGTGAGGACAGGAAGCAGGAGAGGTGAAAACAGAAATCCTGGCACATGTAAAAGGGAACCAGGCTGATCCCCAAATCGCTATAGATCAGTGCCATGGAGCTGGGCTGTGTGTGTTTAGTGTGTGACACGTTTATTCCACGCCCTGCCCCCAACATTGTCTCACTTCTATTGACCGCATCAATGAACCGGTCTCCAGCCAGTCCGAGAACCTGGTACCACGTCGCATTATGGAGCCACCCCATCCATCCTTAGCTTCCTATTCAGTAGAAATGTCTCTCTAACATTCACATACTAAATTATCTATTTCTCTGTCTGTCTCTCTGTTAGTCTATCCACCCACACGCACCCCTTCCATCCATCCATCTATCCCCACACACCCTATCTATCTATCTATCTGTCTATCATGTGTCCATAAATACTGGGGGATCGGAAGTATTCACAGGTTTCAATGTGGCACTTTTCACACACGAAGGTAAACATGCCACGGTGCAGACAAGGAATATTTGGCCAACCCTTTGTCCAAGGTGTAATAACGAGGACTTGGATTTCCAAAGGTGCCTCCATGCGCGGGCTGTCAAACACATCTGGATATTGTTTTTTCCATCATCTTCCTAGTGCTCCGATACATTATCACTTGGGAATTATTTTAAATGACACCCAGACAGGGATGATCTGACTCCTCCCTCGGCCCTGGTGCAAGTAACTCACCGCACTCAGAGAAGGAGTTTGGGCCCTTTATAAGAAGGGCGATATGCAAATCCGGGTAGGATTTTCCTCTTTAAATCCGTGTGTCTCTAACCAGGCTGCAGCCAGAGACAATCCGCAGCCCCCAGGCTCTGTGCAGTTACCAGCCAACCCCCCTGAGCACTTTCCCCTCCAACTCCAGGCAAAATGGGACTTTGGGTCGCAATTGTTCTCACGGCAGCAGCTCTGGAAGGTATTTTCTTCCCCTGATGAAATGGCAGAACCAGGGCACTATACAATCATTGCTGGTTTTATACCATTATCTGTGCCATGCCTTTATTTGCAGGTGTCCGCTCTCAGGTTCAACTGGTGGAGTCCAGCGGGGATGTGAAAAAGCCCGGAGACTCTCTGCGCCTCTCCTGCAAAGCCTCCGGCTTCACCTTCAGCAGCTACTATATGGAGTGGGTCCGCCAGGCTCCCAGGAAGGGTCTGGAATGGGTGGCTGAGGTTAACACGGAAGGATCGAGCCAGTGGTATTCCCCGGCTGTCCAAGGGCGATTCACCATCTCCAGGGACAACTCCAACAACCTGCTGTACCTGCAGATGACCGGCCTGAAGGCTGCAGACACCGCCCGCTATTACTGTGCGAGAAACACAGTGAGCGGAAAGCAGCTGCTGCTGGTACAAAAACCGGAGCAGCGGAACTTCTCGCGTCGGGCGCCTGGCGGCAGCAGGACACCAGCCAAACACTCCTGTGCTGGGCACAAGGGGGGGAAGGGCCGGCAGGATGGAAAACTGACATCGCGGATTAACTCTTCAATGCCCTGCCTGCCTCCCTATTTATACATTCAGATCCGGGTGCAAGGCCCCCCAAAATACCTTTGGAAATGCCATCAGTATTGAAGAAGCGGCCTTATTTCTAGCTACACATTTAGGCATTTCTTTTGTCCCCGTCAACATTCGGGGAGCAATAATTCAAGTGCAATAAGTGATTAGCAATTGGCTATTTCAGCAAAGAACAATTATAGTTTATCCATAACAAGTCACAAACCTGGGATCTTCAGAAAGACTAAGAAACCCCCGTCTATAATTTGGAACTGCCACAGACTGGGGACCGAGGGGCTAGGCAGCAGCTCTGCAGAAAAGGACCTGGGGGTAACAGGGGATAAGAAGCTGGATATGAGTCAGCAGTGTGCCCTGGTTGCCAAGAAGGCTAACAGCATATTGGGCTGCATTAGTAGGAGCATTGCCAGCAGATGGAGGGAAGTGATTATTCCCCTCTATTCAGCATTGGTGAGGTCACATCTGGAGTATTGCATCCAGTTTCAGGCCCACCACCACAGGAAAGACGTGGACAAATTGGAGAGAGTCCAGCTGAGAGCAATGAAAAGGATTAAGGAGCTGGAGCACAAGACTTATGAGGAGAGGCTGAGGGAATTAGGCTTGTTTAGTCTGCAGAAGAGAAGAATCAGGGGGGATTTGATAGCAGCCTTTAACTACCTGAAAGGGGGTTCCAGGGACCATGGAGCCAGGAGGTTCTCAGTGGTGGCAGATGACAGAACAAGGAGCAATGGTCTCAAGTTGCAATGAGGGAGGTCTAGGTTGGAGATTAGGAAAAATTTTCTGAGGGTGGTGAAGCACTGGAATGGGTTACCTAGGGAGGTGGTGGAATCTCCATCCTTAGAGGTTTTTAAGGTGTGGCTTGACAAAACCCTGGCTGGGATGATTTAGGTGGGGTTGGTCCTGCTTTGAGAGGGGGTTGGACTACATGGTCTCTTGGGGTCCCTTCCACCCCTCATCTTCTATGATTCTATAGTCAATTAAAGTAGGGGGCACCCTAGAAAATTTGTCCTCTTATCACAACGTTAAAGAAATCTAGAGAGCAGAGATCCCACAATCAATGGTGCAATGCTTCGACTTTCAGGGACCCACGAGGACAGAGGCACTTCTTCCCAACTGAACTGGAGATAGGGTTCTTATGCCCCTATTCTTTCGGAAAACCGTACCCTACCCTACCACAGGCCTCACCTCAGTTTTATTTTCAGCTCTCCCATCAATACAAACCAACTGAACCGCACTCTCAGCTCAGACTCCGAGATATTCTGATACGCATCGCCCCTCGTATTCTAGCCAGTTTCTCTCATCCCAGATTCAAAAGTCCATGGAAGACAACAGGAGTCTTCGCAGTCACCTCACAGAGCTTTAGATCAGAGAAGGATGCCTAGAGATTCGAGATGGCTTCATGTCTCCCTTAGGCAAGAGCGTAATCAGCCTCACACCGCTCAGGAACAAACCGCCAGGAACCGTCTGGCTCCCGCTCCGAGTTCTATGGCTAACAACTCAGACCATTAAGGGAAGGTCTCTCTGTGTCTCTGATAAGACAGGGGCTATGCAAATGAGGGTGAGAGTTTCCTGTTTAAATCTGTCTCTCCCTCGACCCAGTCTGCACCGGCAGAGACAACCCGCAGCCCCCCGTGTCTGAGCACTGACCAGCCAGTCCCCGCCCCCGAGAATTGTCCCTTCAACATGAGACTTTGGCTCCATTTCGCGTTGCTTGTAGCAGCTTTGGAAGGTATTTCTCTCCCCAGAAACACATCTCAGAGTCAGCAGGCGTGCTGCTCTTCCTGTGATTCCTAATTGTGACTTTATTCCCAGGGGCCCGCTCCCAGGTGCAGGTGGAGTCCGGAGGGGATGTGAAAAAGCCCAGGGAGTCTCTCCACCTCTCCTGCAAAGCATTCGGCTTCACCTTCGGAGGCTACAGTCTGCACTGGGTCCGCCAGGCTCCCGGGAAGGGGCTGGAGTAGGTCTCACGTATTTTCGACGACAGCAGTGCTGTGAACTACGCCGACACAGCGAAAGGGCGATTCACCACCTCCAGGGATAACGCCAAGAACTTGGTCTATCTGCAGATGAGCAGCCTGAGGCCGGAGGACACGGGCCGCTATTACTGTGCGAGAGACACAGTGAGAAGAAACTCCTACAAAACCCCAGTGTGCAGGATCCCCCTTCTCCCGTGCAGGGGCAGCACTTCCACACACTCCGCAGCTCTGCAGACAGGCAGGAGAACAGGCCTGGGGAGGAGGGGGGAGAACAAAGATCCGATCTCAGGTTTTAACCCTGCAGTTGCTGCCAATGTCCCCCCTTGCAGCACAAAATCCCGCGGGGCCGGGGCTGCAGAGCTTCACTCGGCTGCTGAATAAATCCCAGGCAGCTCACCTGCGGGACAGGGCGCAGGGCTGCGATTTTCAAAGCAGCGCCCTGATTTTTAAGTCACCCCAACTCCCCTCCGAAAATCACAGCCCAGACTCTCAGCGGGTGTCAATGGGCGAAGCCAGGGATCCAGCCCATAATACTCTGCCACAATTAATTATAGTAACCATGGATCTAAAGGAACCCACCTTCACCTAGGTACCTCAACAAGGCCAGCCAGGTGAGCGGGGTTCTAGATCCGAGCCCAGCAGGGTTCTCCGGAGGCGCTTCGGCGGAAGCAGAGCCCCGCTGGGGATGGGCTGGGGGCTCCAGGGTCACACCGTGTAGGGATGGGGGAACTGCCTGGCGTCTTCAGAAAGCAAGGATCTGGGGCAGGATCAAAGGGTGAGGGTCTCAAACCCAGCCCGGATTCAAATCCCTTTTCAGTCTTATTGTTCCAGGAAAGGAAAGGATCCCTCTCTGAACACCCTTCCTCTGCCAGAGATCGGCACTTCAGTCTGGGTGGCAGGACAGACGTCACCCTGCTTGCAATTCCTAAATGGGAAAGGAATCTCCCCCTGCAGCCAAGCATCTGACCCGCCCCCTGCCTTTCTGGTGAGGCTGGCACCATGCATCACACAAAACAGTCAGACAAGCAGGAGGTGGTGGCACCCACCTTATGACTTTTAGCTCAGGGGTTAGAACCACTAAGCCGAGATGTGGAAAAACAGTTCAATCCCCCCACACACCTTCTGTTTGACAAAGAGAAAGCAGACCCCTGTTCAAATCCTACTCACAGGTGAACACGCTAAGCACTGCCTTATGGGGTACGCTGAGGTGGGTCTGCCTCCATCTCTTGTGTTGAAGATGTTTCACTGTGGATAAATAATGAAAGCAGGATTGATGTGAGGACTGGACTCTCAGTCAGCTATCTCCTCTGGTGGTGCCCAAACCACCAGCTACCCACTGTGCCGAGAGCAGCCTGTTCTGCCCTTCTGTGGGTCCTGTGTCCTTTTCAGCTATGCAGCTGGGTGGGAGTGGGGGGCTCAGTCCCACCCTCTACCCCAGACCCGGACCCAGGGACCCTGTGAGGAGCAGCTTCAAACTGCTTAGTCCATGAACTACTACCTTCCCCGGGACGCCTCTCCTTGGCCCCACTGCTTGTGGTCACTGCCTGGAACCAGCGGTGGGGGGGGGGGTCCTCCCTCAGGCCTCTGTGCCTAGGATCCCTGGCCATGCCCAGACAGGCTTCCCCTTGACTCTGGTACCTTTTGGGTTGTGGTAGCAATTGCACCAAGCTGCAGAGCAACTCCTTCTTTTATCTACCTTTCAGCTTCTGGCAGCTGCTTGGCCGGGAGGCTTTTAACTGCTGGGGCCAGCTCCTTGATTGGCCTAATTGCCCTGGAGTAGCCCCAACTGAATCACCTGGGAACAAGGATTTGTTGACCCTGGGGCTAATATAGATACCCTGGAACTAAATGGCCAATGGCATGTTTTCATCAACAGGGAGTGGAGATGGGGTGGGGAAAACAAACGGGTTCTGTGAAAACACCCCTTGTCTGCATTGTGGCATGCTCCTTCGACTTTATCTTTATATTCCAGGCAGTTATTTTGCCCTCATTGTTGATACACAAAAACCTTGCACACTTTGTTTGATCGAATCATTTCAAGGTTTTTCTTTTATCATTGTAAAACCAAGGACGAGTTTATCACTGTTTTGTATGTCGCTGTTACAGGTAAAGCAACTTCTGTCGAAGTCGGGGTAAATTACTCCACAAAACATTGATCCTAGCTAGCTTTCCCTTCAAGTAAAGCGTCTCGTTGTTTAAATAAACTTCTTGTTTAAAATAATTAAAAACAATCTACTCTCCTGTAGCCACCAGGTCTGGCCCTGTCACCCCAGCCATGCTCATTCTCTGCCCCCCAGTACTGGATACTCTCCAATGTAGGATGAAATGATCATCGACTCTGTGCGGGGCACTGCACACACACACACGGTGTGGGACTCTCTGAATCTCCCTCTCTCAGTCCCTGTACAAGTAATGCCCAGCACTGAAAGGAGGAGAGTGTTTCTCTTATAAAGAGAGGGATATGCAAATGCAGGTGAGAGATTCCAGTTTAAATCTCCGGCGCTCTCTCTTTCTGCGCCCAGGCTTCACCCGCAGAGACATTCCCTGGTGTCTGTGCAGCGACCAGCCAACCCCCCTGAGAACTTCTCCCTCCAACACCAGGAAAAATGAGACTTTGGCTTCCCTTAGTTTTTCTTCTAGCATCTTTCGCAGGTAATTAACCCCACTCAGTGCGCTGGGAGACCGAAAGTGATATTGCTCCAGCTACAATGGATATGGATTGAAATATTCTTTTCTTCCCAGGTGCCCGGTCCCAGGTGCAGCTGGTGGAGTCCGGAGGGGATGTGAAAAAGCCCGGAGACTCTCTCCGCCTCTCCTGCAAAGCCTCCGGCTTCACCTTCAGCAGCTACAGCATGAACTGGGTCCTACAGGCTCCTGGGGAAGGGCTAGAATGGGTGGCTTACATAAGATACGATGGCAGTGCTACCTACTACCTTGATGCGGTGAAAGGCCGATTCACCATCTCCAGGGATAACTCCAACAGCCTGCTGCACCTGCAAATGACAGGCCTCAGATCCGAGGACACCGCCCGCTATTACTGTGCGAGAGACACACGGTGACAGGAAACCTGTTGATGCTAATGCAAAAACCCGGGCTGCACTCTCCATGAGCCACGTGGGGGATCAGTGAAATAAACCACCGGGCTTTGGGCAGAGAAATGAGAATGGGCCTCAAGTCGAAAACAATACAAATCTGCCACCAGGTTTTAATCCTTTCATGCCCTAACAGTGTCCCCTTCTTCCTTCACAAGGGCCCACCTGGCCTGTGCTACAGACTTCACTGGCTTCTTCAGTAAACCCCAGTCAGGCGTCAGCCCTATTCCTACAGTCTGTCTCTCCTTGTAGATCTGGAACTTTTGCTGATGTAAAATATGGTTAATGTGCATTTGCATTGCATATACACCAGTAACTAAGCAACCCATCAAAGGCGGAGGAAGCCTTGTGTAAGGCTGATGAGGGTCTCTTAGAAGAAGTTGTTAAATCCTGTTAATTAAACACCAATGAGTGATTGTGGGAGATCAAGGATCAAAGACTTTGCTCGGGGCTTTCCTGCCCCTTCGGCCACCTGCCCCCAAGAATGGACCTGCGGGGGAATTGTTGCTGAGAGCTTGGTTCGTGGAGGAAGAAGCTAATAATATGGACAGAAGGAGAAATTCTTCATCTCTGGACTGTTGGTTTCCCACAGGGCTGAATAACCAAGTGAGAAAAGACAGCGGTCCCCAGAGTTCTGCTGAGTAGCCCTGAAAGACATTTGGGAACCTGACAGATTACTACATCTCTGCTACCTTTTGAAATTACAGACTGAGACTCACCTGTACATATATTTCAACCTACTTTAACCTCTCAATAACTAATATTTATTTTTCTTAGCTAATAAACCTTTTCTTAGTTTATTATAGAACTGGCTCTCAGTCCGGTCTTTTATGTCAGACCTGGGATACAAATCGACCTGGGATGAGTGACTGGTCTCTTGGGACTGGCTGTAACCTGAATGTTTTGTGATTTTTGGTGTAAGTGGCCATTTACCGCACAGTCCAGCTTGACTGGGTGGTGTGATAGACTGGAGTGTCTAAGGGGCCTGTCTGTGATTCCCTTCTAAGACTATTGCAGTACTTTGGGAGTTCACATTGGGTATTTTGTTGGTGAAATTTCGTTATAGAACATACCCCCACACGGGTGGTATCTGCCCTGCTTTTGGCAGTCTGCCCTGAGGTAAGTACTCAGGGTCCTGAGTGGCTCCAGACAACATGACACCCCAATAACTTATTAAGCTGCCCTTGTTTTACAGTAACCTTTTTCACCTGGGTTGGCTGAGACAGGAGCCTGGGAAAGGATCACCATGGCTCTTCAACTACCAGATCCCTGACGTGAAAAGCTGCTGTTCCATTCCTTCAGCACCCAAGAGTGAAATCACAGCCTCCAAGGACAGCTGGCATTGCTCTCTGCAAATTAGCATCCTGAACCAAGAGGACAGTGCCCTGTGTTATTGCACCAGATGCCCTGGGGGGAAAATCACTTTGGCTGATTCCATTGCAAACAACCGGGGTGGGGTTTCAATCTTCGATCAGTGCCTAGCCCAGTGCTGTGGTCCTCTGTGTGGCTGTCTGGTGAGCAATTAAAAGAAAGTTTGGCCATTTACACAAGGCATAGCCAGGGCCTGGAAAGCGGCATTTCCCTCTTTAGTTTATTAAATATCAATAACCCAGGTGGAAACTTCTCCTAAAAAAAAACAAGAACCCACATGTTGGCTGAGGTTACAAAGACAACTAAGGAAAATCCTTGGGGTTTGCTTACCCAGGCTCCATAAACTGATGAAAACCCGGCACAGAGTTCAAACCACTAAATGGCGTGAAATCCGAGGACACCGCCATGTATTACTGCTCAAGAGACAGGGAGGGGGAGCCCATCTCGGCTCAGTGAAAAACCTTCTCCTGCAGATACTGGGGAAGGGATTTTCAAGGAGTGACACTCTTCCTCCACCGACCCCAAGAAGCTTCCCTTGTAACCACCACACACAGCCGTGAGAGGAGAGAGAGGCTCCGCTGACTCCATCTCCCCTGGGGATCCCAGGGAACAGATGCCCAGGGCGTATTTCAGTGGAATAGGAAGGACCAGGTGCATCCCCCTGCGCTCTGTGGATGTCCTCACAGACTCCCCAGGGCTTTCTGCTCAGACACGGTCCGGCTGAAGGCTCCCTCCTTCTGGACTCAGTGGAGGAGCTGAGCCTTTAGCGAAGACCAGTGAGGAAAGGCTGAAACCAAAGGGAGGGTTATTGAGTGGAAGGCGTGCGGATCACTGATCTCTTTCTGTTCTACTGAGTTTGGTAATTCTCTAAGGTTGAAATCCATCCCTTTGCAAAGGGGCCAGCACAAAGACCTCCACAGCTACCCAGCACCACCTACGCCTTCTGTAGGATTTATCCCCTGGCGAAACCTTGGCTTGTGCTGCCCCTCTGCACAGGGTGACTTATCACCTCCCCGCAGCACTGCCCCCCCCCCCTTCAGACGAAGCACCCGGGACTCCAAAATTATTTCCAGCCATACAGCCAAAAAGCAGAATTCTTCTGAAGCATCTTGCCTAAGTGGGTTTCTGCCTATGGTCACCGGGTGACCCTGAGAATGGAATGGATCAATAATGTAATTCGCTATTAGGTTATAACACTGACACCAACATTACAGGGGGATGAGGAGGAGATGATTAGACAGACAGACAGACAGCACGACTGTTTCTATTACGTGATTTGATGAGTGCAATCAGGGCAAAATAAGTTTGCTACTAAGGTTGGACTCTCTCGCCCACCTGCTAAATCTATCCAGGGCACAAATGGGCATCTCCCCGGGACTAGGTATTGATATTTCGCCAGATAATTTCTGGAGAAATTCGATAGATCAGGCTTGCCCAAAGACAGGACTAAATACAGGGTTTGTTTCCCAGAAATATGTGAATTTAATGATATAGCCAAAGCTAATCTTGGGTTTTCAAAACAAATGCCATGGAAGACCTGAGTACATCTCTCCCTCTGTCTGTCTGTCCCCCTTCACACCCATCACTCTCCAGGTGACCGACACTAGCCCGCTGTCCCAGGACGCTGTCTGCCACCTGCCTGGAGAGAAATGCATGCAGGGGCTGATCCAATGACCATCGCGATCGATTCTGAAAACTCTCTCCGGCTTCACTGCGTTGTAGAGGCGGCCAAAGGAAGGACAATCGTCATCGGGTCAGAGCCTCGCTGCTGTGAAGTGCGGACGCTGCACGGATTCCCAGGCTGCTACCCCGCTTGGCTAACGCTGCTGTCCTGGCCTGTTTATTCCGACAGATGAAAACATTGAATCACACGGGATCGAGCTATGCCAGGAGACGAGGGGCCAGGCGCCCTCCCACAGGAAATGGCAAGCCTGATTTCAGAAGGTTTTCTACCCAAACAGGTACAGATTTATTCAGTGCCCCACCACAATCCGTCAGCAATAAGTAAAAGGAATAAGTGAGAATCCTTTCCAGTTATCGAAAAACAATTCTCAGGTATTGATTATTAGTAGGAAATTAACAACCTAGCCTTGAATTCTGCAAAATTAACCCCAGGAGCATTCCCTGTAGATAACTCGAGAATTGGGTATTTAAGGAGAAGGCTGCCTTTCAAATGTATCCTTTGGTCAAATTTCACTGAACTCTAGGAATCAGGCCAGAAATGTGTCTCTTTTATAAAGAAGGGGATATGCAAATGGCGGGGACAGTTTCTTGCTTAAATCTCTCTCTTTCTGCCCAGAACGCACCCAGAGAGACAACCTGCAGACACCTCTGCCTGAGAACTTTCCCCTGAAGCACCAGGGAAAACGAGAGTTTGCCTCCATTTCCTTTTCATTCTGGCAGCTCTGGCAGGTATTTGCTCTGCACAAAACCACTCGGGACCCAGCGGACCATGACTGTCCTCCTACAGCGATAGTAACACCGTGTGTAAAGTTCTCTTCCTCCTTTTATTCTCCTGCACAGACGGGGAAGGGATTTCCTGGTGGTGGTGCTCACCCTCCACAGCCATGAGAACCGACCCGAAATATCTCCCCTCAGCCACACCGCACACAGCTGTGAGAGCAGAGAGAGGCTCCGCTGATCCCATCGCCCCTGGGGAGAGCAGGGAGCAGATGCCCAGGGTGTATTTCAGCGGAGTAGGAATAAGAAGCAGGTGCATCCGGCCCTGCTCTGTGGATGCCCCCAGTGACTCACCAGGGCTTTCTGCTCAGGCACTCGCCACTCGCAGACTCCCTCCTTTTCCCACTGAAGTCAATGGAGCAGCTGGGTCCTTAGCGAAGAGCAACGGGAGTGAAAGGCAGGGCCTGGCCAATAACCTACCAGGGACCTTCCCCGCCAGCCACCGGCAATTCTCTAGGGATGAAATTCACCCCTTTGTACAGGGACCATCACAAGGGCCTGTCCAGCGACTGAGCACCAGCTGTGACATTATCCTGCCGTGCAGCACGATCCATTGTCATCGGACTAAGCCATCGTGCTCCACAATCCTTCCCAGCCACACAGCCCAGCACAGAGACTTTCCCGACGCAGCTTTGCACACTTGGTTTGCAGACTAGTTCTGCAGATTCTCAGGAACAAGGGATGGTTCAGTGATGTCAGGGGCTGCTAGGTTCTAACATTGACACCAACGTCCACAGTGGGGTGGGGCGGAGCGGAGAGACAAGAGAGATAGACAAATACGTAGGTGAAATTGGTAGCATTATAAGTTCCAAGTGTTATTCTGTGTATATAAATACTCAAAGGGAAGCTTCTCTGTTAAGATTGAACCCTCAGATCTCCCCGACACTGGGTTTAAACTCGACACAGTGTCACACTCCTGCGAGATCTCCCCTTATATTGTCCCCACCCCTTGTCCCATGCAAATGAGCCGCCCGGGGCCCTCTTCATAGCCCAGTGGCAGGCCGCTCACACCGCTCAGAGCCAGCTCAGCTTCCCAGCCCGCCCAGGGAACCAGCCCGCCAGCCGCAGACATGGCCCCCAGCCTGGTCCTCGCCTTCCTCCTGCTGCTCCCAGCGGGTAAGGGCGGAATCTGCGCTCCAGCTGTGCCCCCAGTACCATATGTTCCCGAATAACCGCGCCTCTGTGAATCACTAACACATTTTCCTTTTTCTTTCTCCCCTCTGCAGGTGTCTATTCCCAGGTTAGCCTGGTGGAGTCCGGAGGGGGAATCAAGAAGCCCGGAGAGACCCTCAAACTGACCTGCACCGTGTCCGGATTCTCTCTCACTAGCTACGATATGAACTGGGTCCGCCAGCCAGCGGGGAAAGGGCTGGAATGGGTCGGAGGTATCTGGAGTGGTGGAGGCACTGCTTATAACGAGGCTCTGAAAAGTCGCCTCACCATCACCAGAGACACCTCCAAAAGCCAAGTGTACCTGCAACTGACCAGCCTGCAACCCGGAGACACCTCCGGGTATTACTGTGCCAGAGGGACACAGTGACAGGAAACCTATCCACGCCAGCACAAAAACTAACCCTGCGGAGAACCAGTCTTGCTTTATGAGCCCCAGAGAGCAGCAGCTGCCAGCACAGATTCGCTCCGCTTGGTTAGGTATTTGTCGCAAGTTAAAAACATGCGCTGAGTTCACCCCATAGCACTCCAAAGCAACCATCAATCAGAGCTGTCAAGCTGGGAACGGAGCCCCGGAGCTCTGACTCCTGGCCCCTTCCTAGAGAGATTTTTCTATCCTTCCTCTATGAAGGGAAGGCAAAGACCAGCCGGGAATATTCATACCTAGACTCTGTTACCACTAGAGTCTTCTTGCCTTCCACAGATCTGCGATAAGCCAGGCGTCTTTACATCCGTGTTAGAACCGAGAGCCTCACGAGAACCCAGACATTCTGCTGTGACAAACAGGACAAAGTCTAAGCCATGAGCGGACCGTGACTTTGATTCAGAAGAAATGACCGACCAGGGATTGTGACTCTGTGACTGCAAGGTGCCAAGTGGGCAAAACCCCCTTTGACTTTGGACCGCCTCAGTACAGGCCCCCCCACTCTTTAAGTTCCCTTGCACCCGCTATAATTACCCTCAGTTAGCCTTCAAGAATCACTGTTTTGAGCAGCCATCAGAAACCTGGAACCCTGAGAACTACCAGCCCCAACACAGTCCCAAGGGCCCACCTCGCTCAGCCCAGAGGGGCCAGCACCAGCTGTTTTATAGGAAGCAGCCAAATACTTGGGCAATTATCAACTCACTTGACCTTAAATGGGAGGATTTCTCATAATCCCCCACCATTGAGAGATTGGTTTAACTCTGAAATTAGGGGAGTTTATTCTCCTTCCCAAAATCAACCAGCGCACCAGCCTGCCGCTCTAACTGCCCCATATTCAAACCAAGAAATCACCAGTGTGCAGTAGTGGGATGTACATGGGTTAGGTACAGCACAATGGGCAGGTGTGCTCCACAAATCACAACCCTGTGGTGCCCACTGCCATGCCATATAGACAACCCCTGGGCCTGCAAAGTGCATAGTCAAAGGAAGAAACATCCGTGCCCAGGGAACTTCCACTGCAAAAACTTGGATTCAAAGTGAGTTCAGGTGTCTACAGAATTCAGGGAGAGCAGAGCGTCGGGGGAGGGAAATGGTTGTAAATCCCAGTGGGGTCCGATTCTTGGATTTAGGGGCCTAATGTGGCTTTTAGGCTCCTAAATCCATTTATGGCCCAAGCCCTTAGTATTTATGGGGTTTAGGGAGGAGAAGAACATCTCAGATTTACTGTTAAAAGACTGCTGTGCTAAATGTTTTACAGCATCTCCTACAGCTTCACAGATAGACATGTTTGGTTACGGCTCTTCACAAAGAATTGACTTCATTAGGTTTGAAATTCTAAAAATGCCAAAGGGATTTAGGAGCTACTTTGCAGATCCTTCCCACCACAGCAAGACAGACTCTCACTACCTACTCACCTTCTACTTCAACATCCATTGTGAATAAATAAATATACAGACAAAAAAAAAGTATGGAGCAAACAAATCAACCAACAGAAGGGAACAAATAATATATGTCCCAAGCACAGATTTTACCTCCAAAGGGAAGAGGATCTGGTGACTACACGAACTCAACCAGGGTCAGTTTAGGTAAGTTGGGGGTGCATTGCTCCCTTTAGGTGTCCATGTCTCTCTCCGGTGTCCAATTCAGCTGGACTCACCACAGGTAGCTCACGGCATGAAGCAGGGCTGCTGAAGGCTCCGAGGTTCCAGCCCAAGAACGGTGAATCCAAGTGGCTTACCCCAGTGAGAGTGTGACTCTAAGCGGGCTGACACACTGAAGGGATCCTCCCAGTGACTGTTCCAGAACCAGTCAAGAACACCAGACCCATGGATTCGTGCTATCTGCAGACACACATTGTAGCCTGTCCTACACTAAACGTATACAGATATATTAAAAGGAATAAGAAACCAGAGAGTTATTTAGAAGGTTGAAGCAGATAAACGTATACATCAATGAGTTAGATTCTTAATTTGCAAAAGGTAACAGAAGCTTTAGAAGCAGCAAGCTCTCTGTCTTTTAGGGCTAACACAGACTGAGCAGCTGGGGATCTGTTGCTTATGCCTTGAAACTTTCCTCCCAGAGTCCAAGTACCAGACAGATAACCAGTTCCTTCATGCAAAGGGTTTCTATTTCCCCCTCCCCTTCCCTAACTCCAACCTGATGTGCTCTGAGCTGCAAACTCAAGGGATTGAAGGAACTTGTATGACTTATCTTCTGCGGTGAGGGGGACAGAGTAGAAAAACAGAGTCATTTGTCCTCTTTAATGTTCCACAATGTCGCTGGACCTTTCCTGTTGGTACAGAGGTAACACTTTCTGTCGTTGTTCAGCATATCACTCCCATTAATGTCTCTCTCCTTTGTGGTGATTCACATAGTCACAGAGGCTCCCAATACAACCACTCACATATTACCTTACACTATGGGACACAACTGTTCTCAGTGAGATCAAGGCAGGCAGCAGTTCACAAGCATTCAATGAAGCCTAAAAACTAAACACGTTCTTATCCTTCTAATACCTGTTGTAGCAATATTAGCACACAGGTGAGCCAGACTGTTTCCAGCTCTGTACTTGTCAGTCTTCAGCTGAGACATGGGAACCTGGGTGTGACCTGGCCAATGTCATGGATAGGATAGGATGGATAGGATGATGGATAGAGAGAGAGAGAAAAAAAGAGAGAGAAAAAGGTTACATGAAAGTTTCGATTCAGTGGTTTGATAAGTGCAACGAGGGGAAAATAAGAACCTTCAGGGAAGGTTTGCTACTACGGTTGGACTCTCTGACCCACCTGCTATTAGATTTCACAACGAGCTGCTGTGTCACACACCGGCACCTGGGTCCCCACCCTTATATTGTCCCCACCCCTTGTCCCATGCAAATGAGCCCCCCGGGGCCCTGTTCATAGCCCAGTGGCAGGCCGCTCACACCGCTCAGAGCCAGCTCAGCTTCCCAGCCCGCCCAGGGAACCAGCCCGCCAGCCGCAGACATGGCCCCCAGCCTGGTCCTCGCCTTCCTCCTGCTGCTTCCAGCGGGTAAGGGCTGGATCTGTGCTCCCACCACATGTTCTCTAACAACAGAGCCTCAAGGAATCAACGCAATATTTCCCTTTTATTTCTCCCCTTTGCAGGTGTCTATTCCCAGGTTAGCCTGGTGGAGTCCGGAGGGGGAGTGAAGAAGCCCGGAGAGACCCTCAAACTGACCTGTACGGTGTCCGGATTCTCAATCACTAGCTACAGGGTGAGCTGGGTCCGCCAGCCAGCGGGGAAAGGGCTGGAATGGGTTGGAGTTATCTGGGGTGGTGGACGCACTGCTTATAACTAGGCTCTGAAAAGTCGCCTCATCATCACCAGACACACCTCCAAAAGCCAAGTGTACCTGCAACTGACCGGCCTGCAACCCAGAGACACCTGCGTGTATTACTGTGCCAGAGACACAGTGACAGGAAACCTATCCAAGCCAGCACAAAAACTAACCCTGCGGAGAACCAGTCTTGCTTTATGAGCAGCAGAGAGCAGCAGCTGCCAGCACAGATTCGGTCTGCTTGGTCAGGTATTTGCCTCACGTTACAGGCATTCAGTGACTTCCACCTTCAGATCTTTTTTTCCCCCCTTCTTCTGTCATCTTCCACCACTGAGAACAGCCTAACTCCAGTCTCACTGGAGCTCCCCTTCTGGTAGTTGAAGTCTGCTATCAAATCCCCCCTCACTGCTCTCTTCTGAAGGCTAAACAAGTCCATTTCGCTCAATCTCTCCGCATGAATCATGTGCTCCCGCCCCCTCGGCTTCTTCTCCGTATGGCTAAGCCTGCCAGGAAATGTGTCCCAATTGTCCCTGCATGTTTCAGTGTAGCTAGTCATGGCTGGGAACAAGAAGGTTCAGGGGATTCACGCCTAACCCACGCCCAGCGCCAGCGGGTGTCCCAGCCCTACTGAACCCTGTGGTCTCACCTCTCCCCACTCACAGCCCCACTGCTAACGGGCTGGAGCTGCAGAGCTGAGATTCATTCCATCGTATGGATATTTATGTTTCCTTCTGGGCCAGCCACATTCATTTCTGCCTTTTATCGAGAACAAACCAATCATTTCCCCTCTCAAGGTCACTGCATCAATCTAGCCAGCTGCCACTCAGCAGAATCTATCCATCCATCTCTCCAATCACTGCGCACACCCTGGACTTATCCATCTCTTCACCCCGCCCCATGTGTTCATTGAGCGAGTATCTGCAGTACGGGAACACGACGTGTGACATGATGTGATATTTCTGTGACAGAACTCGATGTCACTGTCACCCCAGACACACCCTGAAACCAGGACCCGCTTCCCCCCATTATACCCACCACTGCCCCACTCAGCCACTGTCACCCCATAGAGATCCCCGCTCCAGGCTGGCCTGATCCTCTCCTCTCTAAACCTAGCGCACAGCTTAACCCACAGCCACTCTCACCCCATAGAGACACCAAACCAGCGCCTGCTCCTCTCCCATTTACACCCAGCACAGCACTGCCTGTAACAGCTTCCGTCACCCCATCAATGCAGCAACATCAGGGGCCTGGTGCCCTCCCCTCTATACCTGCACCTCCCTAGCCCACCTCAGACACACACACCCCCTCCTCCCTCACCACACACACACACCCCCTAACAGCACGATTTCCTCCCCTCCCCTCTGCACCCCGGCACAAGCTCCCGCTTCATGCCCAGGGCACTGTTCTTGTTGAAATCTCTCCCTCTCTGGGGGGTGGACACCGTATTTCTACCGTCACAGCTCCTCCTCCCCGCTGCATGCAAAGCTCAGACATGTCCCTCCCGACATAAAAAGCAACGCAGCCCTCTCTCGAAACACACAGTCCCAGATCTGGCTCCGGGAGTCCCCTTCGGCTCGGACCCATCCCAGCTCCACTTCCGAACCGCTCCATGGCGATGTTACCGCCCTTGTACACAGTCATTGCACTGGCCTGGCTCTCCGGTGAGTCGGATTGAGATTTGCTCCGTCTGTGCCTTTACACACACAGACAGCGGTTTAATATGGGGGCTGGTTTACAATATTCTTCTTCCCTCCTTTCCCCAGGGGCCCGCTCGCAGGTGGTTCTGACCCAGTCGGGTCCAGCGCTGAAGAAGCCCGGAGAGTCTCATCAGCTGCAATGTGCCACCAGCGGGTTTACTCTGAGCAGCACCTGGATGAACTGGGTCAGACAGCAGCCGGGGAAGGGGCTGGAGTGGCTGGTCTACTATTATGATCCCTCCAACAAGAACTACGCCTCCTCCATCCAGGGGCGATTCACAGCCTCCAAGGACAGCACCAACTTCTACTTGCAAATGACCGGCCTGAAGGCAGAGGACACGGCCGTGTATTACTGTGCGAGACACACGGTGAGGGGGAAGCCGCTCTGAGCTCAGACAAAAACCTCCCGCTGCGGTGGAAAGGGGAAGTCCCAGCCGGCTTAACACTGACAGGCGAACCCGAAAAAACCCTGGAGTTTATTCAAAGAACTAGCGTTAACCCTTCCTCTAACGATGACTGTCTGTATTGATTACAGTTACTGTAGCACTGACCCAGGCAGGACAGGGAACTCTGTACCTCACACGTTTACCCCACTGGATTTTTACTCTTTCCCGTCCACCAAAATTCAACCCAAATCCTAACCTTATCCCTAAACCCAGTTACACCCTGTGAGGGAGTCCCCCCAGGAATAGGGGTCTGGAACCACATAGACGCAGCCACTCATTTCTTTGGTTTCTGCCCCCTCGGCTGTCCGCACACCTGTGCAGCTGTGTCCTGACCCTGGCCTTGGAGACGTCAGCACCCCTGTGCTGCAGGATCTCTCCCTGTGGGTTACCCTGGATGGGACCCTGGAGAGTCCTACATGTTGCGAAGGGGCCATGCACCCTGCCTGGCAGACAGAAGTGGTTCACACACAATGTGGAAGTCAGAAGGTTTATTAGTTCTCAGGGTCACAGCGTAGAAAGACTTTATTGGCAGCTGAATTAGATGTTACAGCAGCGACCAACCGCAGAGATCCCATCTTTGGGCTCTGCTTCCATGCGAAATCCCACAGGGGTCTGCCTCTTCCAGCCAGCCACCTATAGATCCATCCCCCCTCCTCTCCCCAGTCATTTGTCTCCTCCTCCGGCAAGGTGGCCACTCCTCCTGGTCACCCCCTGCTACAACCTGTTGGCGATGGGAGATTCAAGAGGACAAAGGGGTGTCGCTGGGGGAGGCCCTTCCACCCTCCGGAGACCTCTGGAAAGATCAGACACCCCGGTCACATGACGAAAATATATCAGTAACATATGGGGGAAACTGAGGCGCACACACCACATGCAAAAAAACCCTCCAAAATATCCTCACTGTATCATATACCCTGATCCATAACCTCCTCCATAACCCTAATCGCAACGCTCTGATTTCTCTACTTACATGTACATAGATGTTAATGAAGTTGCATTTGCATCTTTCTAAATCTCGGTCTGTGAACTCCCATTGCTGGAAGGAGGGGCAGAATAATTCCGGATACATTTAGTAACTTTTTTTTAATCATTTCATTACAGTCCCAGCCCACACCCTTTAGTAAAAACAGCAAGAAAACAAGCAAGGGGAAGCTTACAAGGAGTGTGGGTTGAAGGGGTGAGAATCAATATCAGGCAAAAACCAGCAGTGCTGTAACAAAGCACCGACCTGCTGCGTTTGCAAACCAGCAGCCTTCAGATCCGAGTGCACCGCGCTGTATAACTGGGCCAGATGTGGACACCAGGCTGATAAATCAACCAGGTGATAAATATACGGGAAAGATATTTCAGCTCTGTGTGGATATTGACCTTCCCAGCATCTTCCCAGTGCTCCGATACATTAGCATTTAGGAATCATTTAAAACAGAATGGTTTATTTACAAAAGTGTTTTAAAAGGAAACTACAAAAGTTCGGTCTTTGATTTCCATCCGGGCTGTAACTCCATCCTTCCTGAGTGCCGGAATCCCTTAACTTCCCTTGAAAGGTGCACCGTCAGCGAAGGGTTGGGATTCTGAAAGTGGTCTAGTCACACTGCACTCAGCACCCCAGGAATATTAACTCTCCAGTGAGTGCCCCAGACCAACCCGCCCCAGTCACTGACCCGACCTTCGCCTGAGCAGAGGTGACGGAGATCACTTCCCCACCCCCATATAACTGGTTGATAATCAGGTCCTAAATCCGTAACCAGGCAACTGTGCTCCCATAACGCTGCTCTTTCTCCCCCATCTATTGCTAAAATTAGGACCCTGCAGCTCTAATGTAGACAAACACCCAGCAAGGGATGATCTGACTCCACCTTCACCACCGGTGCAAGTAACTCGCCGCACTCAAGGAAGGAGTGTGCTGCCTTTATAAGAAGGGTGATATGCAAATAGGGGTGAAGTTTGCTCTTTAAATCCGCGCATCTCTCTGACCAGGCTGCAGCCAGAGACAATCCGCAGCCCCCTGGCTCTGTGCAGTTACCAGCCAGCAGTTACCAGTTATTTAGCTGAGGTTAGGTCTGCTTTGAGCAGGCGGTTGGACTTGATGACCTCCTGAGCTCCCTTCCAACTCTATGATTCTATCCACCCCGAGCACTTTCCCCTCCAACTCCAGGCAAAATGGGACTTTGCTTCGCAATTGTTCTCACGGCAGCAGCTCTGGAAGGTATTTTCTTCCCCTGATGAAATGGCAGAACCAGGGCACTATACAATCATTGCTGGTTTATACCATTATCTGTGCCATGCCTTTATTTGCAGGTGCCCGCTCCCAGGTGCTGGAGGAGTCCGGCGGGGATGTGAAAAACCCTGGAGACTCTCTGCGCCTCTCCTGCAAAGCCTCCGGCTTCACCTTCAGCAGCTCCTACATGCATTGGGTTCGACAGGCTCCAGGAAAAGGGATATACTGGGTGGCAGCGATTAACTATGAAGGGTCGAGCCAGTGGTATTCCCCGGCTGTCCAAGGGCGATTCACCATCTCCATTGACAACTCCAACAACCTGCTGTACCTGCAGATGACCGGCCTGAGAGCAGAAGACACGGCCCGGTATTACTGTGTGAGAGACACACAGACACAGTGAGCGGAAAGCAGCTGCTGCTGGTACAAAAACCAGAGCAGCGGAACTTCTCGCGTTGCGTACCTGGCGGCAGCAGGACACAAACCAAACACTGCTGTGCTGGGCACAAGGGGGGGATGGAAAACTCTGACATCGCGGATTAACTCTTCAGTGCCCTGCCTGCCTCCCGCTATCCCTGTGTGTGCGCGGTCCTGCTCGCCTCCCGCAAAGGGCTCTTCTCATTGAACTGAACGGGGGGCTCCATGGAGTGAAACAGCAACGAATTATCATAGAATCAGAGCAGATGAGGGTTGGAAGGGACCTCAGGAGGTGTCTAGTTCAACCCCCTGCTCAGAGCAACTCTGATTTAATCATCCCAGCCAGGGATTTGTCAAGCCGGGCCTTAAAAACCTCCAAGGATGGAAATTCCACCACCTCCCTAGGTAACCCATTCCAGTGCTTCACCACCCTCCTAGGCAAAAACTTTTCCTAATGTCCAACCTAGACCTTCCCCACTGCAACTTGAGACCATTGCTCCTTGTTCTGTCATCTGCCACCACTGAGAACAGCCTAACTCCACCCTTCCCAGAACCCCCCTTCAGGTTGTTGAAGGCTGCTATCAAATCCCCCCTCCCTCCTCTCTTCTGCAGACCAAAAAAGCCCAGTTCCTCCAATCTCTCCTCATAATTCACTGTGCCACCAGCAGGTTCACTCTTAGCTGCACCTGGATGGGCTGCGTCAGACAGCAGCCGGGGAAGGGGCTGGAGTTTCTGACCCACTACTATGATCCCTCCAACAAGAACTACACCTCCTCCATCCAGGGGCCGTTCACAGCCTCCAAGGACAGCACCAACTTCTATTTTCAAATGAGTGGCCTGAAAGCGGAGGACACGGCCGTGTATTACTGTGCGAGAGACACAGCGAGGGGAAGCTTCTCTGAGCTCAGACAAAAACCTCCCGTTCGGTCAAAAGGGAAACTCCCAGAAGGATTAACACCAACAGGCTAACCCGAAAAATCTTTTCAAATAAAACAGTGCACAAGAAATGCAGCACGTTTGTTTATGGAGCTTGGATTGCACTAGCAGGACTGTCCTGACCCGTGAGCTTCGGGGCCACTATGTGGACTCCCTGATTAAGTATCAGGCCGTATACTAAGAATAAAGCCACCCCGCCCTTGGCAGCTTTTTGCTTGTGTCAGTCGCCTGCCTGCGCTCGGATCTCGGGAGTTCGAGTCGCTCGGGGCTGGGCGCTGTACAAATATTCTGCCTCTGTCTGACTCCCAGAGCAAATCTGTCACTTTACACCATGAAGAGAAAGAGTTTGGGACCCTTATAAGGCAGACGATATGGAAATCGGGGTGACAGTTTCCTGTATAAATCGGTCTCTCTCTGCCCAGGCTGCACTGAGACACAATCTCCAACCCCCTGTCTGTGCAGTTACCAGCCAACCTCTCGCTGAGAGCTTCCCTTCCCACCCTTGGGAAAAAGAGACTTTGGCTCCATTTCGTTCTCGTTGTAGCTGCTTTGGAAGGTATTTTCCAACCTGAATGACCCAGAGAGGAAGCTCAATATTGTACATTCGCTACGTTGTTACGAATATTTCTATCGCGTCTTTATTGCCAGGAGCCCAGTCCCAGGTGCAGCTGGTGGAGTCCGGAGGGGGTGTGAAAAAGCCCGGAGACTCTCTCCGCCTCTCCTGCAAAGCCTCCGGCTTCACCTTCAGCAGCTACAGTCTGCACTGGGTCCGCCAGGCTCCCGGAAAGGGGCCGGAGCGGGTCTCACGTATTTTCGACGACGGCAGTGCTGTGAACTACGCCGACACAGCGAAAGGGCGAGTCACCATCTCCAGGAATAACGCCAAGAACTTGGTCTATCTGCAGATGAGCAGCCTGAGGCCGGAGGACACGGGCCGCTATTACTGTGCGAGACACAGTGAAAAGAAACTCCTACAAAACCCAGTGTGCAGGATCCCCCTTCTCCCGTGCGGGGGCAGCACTTCCACACACTCCGCAGCTCTGCAGACAGGCAGGAGAACAGGCCTGGGGAGCGGAACAAAGATCCGATCTCAGGTTTTAACCATGCAGTTGCTGCCAATGTCCCCCCCTGGCAGTACAAAATCCTGCGGGGCCGGAGCTGCAGAGAGTCACTCGGCTGCTGAATAAATCCCATGCAGCTCACCTGCGGGACAGGGCGCAGGGCTGCGATTTTCAAAGCAGCGCCCTGATTTTGAGTCACCCCAACACCCCTCTGAAAATCACAGTCCAGACTCTCAGCGGGTGTCAAGGGGCGGAGCCAGGGATCCAGCCCATAATACTCTGCCACAATTAACTATAGTAACCATGGAGCTAAAGGAACCCACCTTCACCTACCGAGCCTTGGCACCTCTACAAGGCCAGCCAGCTGAGCGGGGTTCTAGATCCGAGCCCAGCAGGGATCTCCGGAGGCGCTTTGGCGGAAGCAGAGCCCCGCCGGCGATGGGCTGGGGGGTCTAGGGTTACACCGCGTAGGGATGGGGCAACTGCCCGGCGTCTTTGGAAAGCGAGGATCTGGGGCAGGACCAAAGGGTGAGGGTCTCTTAAACCCAGCCCGGATTCAAATCCCTTTTCAGTCTTATTGTTCCAGGAAAGGAAAGGATCCTGCTCTCTGATTCCCGCCTCCCAGAACAAAGGTTAAGATAATTCAGGAAATAGGTTGGTCTCCTTTCTCAGGAGGAGGCTGTGCAACCGCGGCTGTTTCCTGTTATTATCCGTCTCTCTCTGTCTCTGCACACGAGAGACAATCCCCAGCCCCCCGTGTCTGTGCAATTACCAGCCAGTCCCTCTGAGCACCTCCCCTCCCCCTTCAACACCAGGGACAATGGCCCTTCCCGTCCGTGTGTGACTTTTGTCAGCTCTGGAAGGAGACTGGGATACGGGCTCCCCCTCGACGCACTGGACAGACAAGACAATGCTACGTTCTCGCCCTAGGTCTGGATTCACACAGGTGCCGGGTTAGAAGATCAGGGTGGCACTGCCTATCTGTCAGGCACCTAGACAATCCCAGGAACAATGTATGACCATCCGCAAAGCCGGAGATTGGAGCCTGAACTCCTGGAGAAACAGGCACCTAAGAACAGGATTCACAAAAGCCAGCACACTAGGCAGGGGCCGTCGAAGCTCACCAGTGGGAAACGCACAGGAGAGGTTTGTCCTGAACCCCCTTCCTGTGCCAGAGATCGGCACCTCAGTCTGGGCGGCAGGATACACGTCACCCTGCTTGCAATTCCTGAATGGGAAAGGAATCTCCCCCTGCAGCCAGGCATCTAACCTGCCCCTGCCTTTCTGGTGTGGCTGGCACCATGCATCATACAAAACAGTCAGACAAGCAGGAGATGGTGGCACCCACCTTATGACTTTTAGCCCAGGGGTTAGAACCACTAAACCGAGATGTGGAAAAACAGAGTTCAATCCCCCCACCCGCCTTCTGTTTGATAGAGAGAAAGGATTTGAACAGAGGTCTGCTACTCACAGGTGAACACGCTAAGCACTGACTTATGGGGTACGCTGAGGTGGGTGTCCCTCCATCTCTTGTGTTGAAGATGTTTCCCTTTGGATAAATAATGAAAGCAGGATTGATGTGAGGACTGGACTCCGGGTTTCCTATCTCCTCTGGTGGTGCCCGAACCACCAGCTACCCAGTGTGGCGAGGGCAGCCTGTTCTGCCCTTCTGTGGGTCCTGTGTCCTTCTCAGCTATGCCGCTAGGTGGGAGTGTTGGTGTGAAGGGGCCTCAGTCCCACCCTCTACCCCAAGCCGGGACCTGGGGACCCTGTGAGGAGCAGCCTCAAACTGATTAGTCCATGAACTACTATCATCCCCTAGTCGCCTCTCCTTGGACCCACTGCTTGTGGTTGCTTCCTGGACCCAGGGTAGGGGGGTCCTCCCTCAGGCCTCTCTGCCTAGGGATCCCTGGCCATGCCCAGACAGGCTTCCCCCTGACTCTGGTACTTTTTGGGTTGTGGTAGCAATTGCTCCAAGCTGCAGCGCAACTCCTTCTCTTATCTACCTTTCAGCTTCTGAGAGCTGCTTGGCCGGGAGGTTTTTAACTGCTGGGGCCAGCT
>NW_027132151.1:0-3529 GCF_026122565.2 Emydura macquarii macquarii | reverse complement strand
CACTCCTTGTCTTCATTTTTCTGGCCACAAGCCATTTTAAAAGCACAGCCAAACAGCACTGCTATGTGACTTCCGTCACTGATTGTATCTTTCTAACTGTCTTCTTTCTCACTTAGATTTCTCTTCTGCCCCTTTACTCCTTTCAAGGGGATGGATCACTTAATGATGACCTGTTCTGTTCATTCCCTCTGAAGCATCTGTTATTGTCCACTGTTGGAAGACAGGATACTGGGCTAGATGGACCTTTCGTCTGACCCAGTATGGCTGTTTCTTCTATTCAAGTCTTATATGTGTGGAGGTAATTACTCATTTAGAGGTATAAAAGTCCCAGGAGATGCCCATTCTATTTTCAGGAGTCCAACATATTTGTAAAATTCTCAGCCCTTTTGGATAACACTGATAAAGTTTGAGGAGGGAAGGAGAGAGGTGGGAGAAGAGGAATGAAGATGCAAGTGAGGGTGGAGGAAAAGTTTAAAATATAGAATTGGGGGAAGAACAGACTGAATGCGGATGTGATGAATACTAGATACCTACGGTGCTTGAAATCCTATCAACCGATGTCTAAAAACTACAAACAGACAAGGTGGGTGAAGTTATATCTTCCATTCGGCCAACTTCTATTGGTGAGAGAGACAAGGTTTCGAGCTTCCACGGAGCTCTTCTTCACATCTGGGAAAGGTACTCCAAATGTCACAGCTTAATACAAGGTGGTAGAGAAGCATAAACAGTTAATGCATATTTCAAGGTGAAGTGGCCAGTTAACACCTCTCCCATTATAAAGGGGAAAGAAGCGGGAGGGGAGAAAAAGAAGCTAGGGGTCGGGTTAGTGACTTACATATTGATTAATAAACCCATCAACCAAGTGTCTCTGTTGAGGCTGTGCTTTTCAGTGTCTAGCAAAATTATGAATTTACAATGCACACATGATGGGGTCCATATCCGGAAAAAGCCTTCCCTAAATCCCCTCTTCTGGCCTTGAAACATCCCCCCTAACCTCGCCAAGCTCAGCATTGGAAGCAAGCTCCCCACAGACCAGGACACACCAACTCAAGGCAGAACCAGGTCCTGCCAGAATAAGAGATGGAAAACCAGCTGACCCATATCCACTGCTATGATGATCAACACCCCCCACAACACACCTTTCAAGATCCACAGGTCTCACACACTCCCATCACAACATGTGGCGCATCCCATCTTGTGCACTACATGCCCTAACAACTATGTGAGTAAAACAAGGAAAATGATAATAGACAAATACCCTCTATCATCAGTGGGTGAACACTTGTCACAAAGTGATCACTCTATATCTGACCTCTCAGTCCTCATCCTCAAAGGAAACCAGCACAACACCTTCAAAAGACCAGCCTAGGAGCTTAAATTCATAACTTTGCTAGATACTAAAAATCATGGACTGAACAGAGACAAAATCTCTATCCCACTAACCCACCCCTCTTGTCTTCTTTTTTCACCTCCCTCCCCTCCCGTGACTGGGGTGGTGTTACAGGCCACTTCACCTTGAATTGTCCCTTGAAATATGTTTAAACTATTTGTGCTAAACAATCTTTTCCACCTTGCATTTAGCTGTGATGCTCTGACTCCATTTCCCAGATCTGAGGAAGAGCTCTATGTAATCTCGAAAGCTAGTTTCTCTCACCAACAGAATCTGATTGAATAATCACAAGAAAAGATATTACATCTCCAACCTTGTCTCTGCAATATTCTGTGACCTACCTGGCTACAACAATACTGCAGACAGACAGATGAGCGATTTCCCTGACATTTCCATCAATGTATTCAATGTTGTAGCCGGGTCAATCCCAGGACATCAGAGATTCCAACCTTCCCCAAATCTATTCACTTAACACTTAGATATCTTAGAACATAAGAATGGCCATAGAGTGTCAGACCAATGGTCCATCTAGCCCAGTATCCTGTCTTCCGACACTGGCCAATGCCAGGTGCTTCAGAAGGAATGAATACAACAGATCATCATCCAGAGATCCACCCTGTCTGCCATTCTCAGCCTTTGGCAAACAACAATCCCTTCCTATCCTGGCTAATAGCCATTGATGGACCTATCCTCCATGAACTTAACTAGTTCTTTTTTGAACCCCGTTATGTCTTGTAGGACTCAAGGCTACCATTCCAAAACTACCCACTATCGATCCCAACGCTATTATCACAAATGTCCTTAATGCAGGTTATTGTTCACCCTTATTCTTTCGGGCCCCTACAGGTGGTATATGGCAATGGGGTACAGGAAGACGGAAACCAAAGCATCTTTGGGGAATTCATCCTACTCGGACTGTCTGACCGGCCACACTTGGAGCTGTTGCTCTTTATACTCATCTTACTCTCCTACACCATGACTTTGCTTGGAAACACCACCATCATCGTGGTGTCGTGGCTGGACCCTCAACTCCACACACCCATGTACTTCTTCCTCAGCAACCTCTCCTTCCTGGACCTTTGCTACACCACCAGCGTTGGCCCTCAGATTCTGGTGAACATCCACAGCACCCGCAAAACCATCCCTTGGGCCAGCTGTGTGGCCCAGCTCTACATCTCCCTCTCTCTGGGCTGCACCGAGTGCCTCCTGCTGGCTGTCATGGCCTACGACCGCTACGCCGCCGTCTGCCGGCCACTGCACTACATGACCATCATGAGCCGCCGCTTCTGCCTGCAGATGGCGGCCACCGCCTGGTTGTGCGGCTTCGGCAACTCCCTCCTGCAGACCATCCTGACCCTGCGACTGCCCCGTTGTGGGCGGAACCGAGTTGACCACTTCTTCTGCGAGTTGCCGGCCCTGCTCAAGCTGTCCTGCATCGACACCTCTGCCAATGAGGCCGAGCTCCTCGCCAGCGCCGTGATCTTCCTGGCGATGCCACTGGGCCTCATCCTGGTCTCCTACGGCTACATCGCCGCCGCTGTGCTGAGGATTCGCTCGGCCAAGGGCAGGCTCAAGGCTTTCAACACCTGCGCCTCCCACTTGGCCGTGGTGTCGCTCTTCTACGGCACGGCCATTTCCATGTATCTACAGCCTCCGTCCAGCTACTCCCAGGACAGGGGCAAAATAATATCCCTCTTCTACACCATGGTCACCCCCATGCTCAACCCCCTGATCTACACACTGAGGAACAAGGATGTGCATGGGGCCCTACGGAAGGTCCTGGGGAAGAACCCGACTGCCCAGGGGACCTGAGCTGGGCGAGAGATTGGCAGAGAACTATCTGTGTCTAGCAGGACTTCTGTAGCCTCTTTGCTGCCCACATGTAGCCTTCTGCCCTCCCCCACCTTCCCAACACCATCTCCATACACACAAAACCTCTGTTGTTTCCCACTCTACAGAGCAAACCTGCCCTAATCTATCTCACAACCTGCCTCCCCTCTCCCATCTCACACAACCCCCCTGCCCTCTGCTATCCAACATTTTAAGGCACTTGGAAGAGCGGAAGGTGGTCAGGAACAGTCAACATGGATTGATTCACCAAGGGCAAGTCATACCTGACCAACCAGATTGCCTTCTATG